>NW_022872939.1:809063-1109805 GCF_900324485.2 Mastacembelus armatus
GCAATGAGCAGCTTTGTGTTGAGTAGTTGCTATGGTGATCAAAGGCCAGAGTGAGAGGGGGAGTGACAGCACTTTACACACGCTGAGTGGAGAAACTGAGAAAACTTCACCTTACAAAATGGGGGATTACAGAAAAACTATAAGTGCTATCAATATAATTCTTTCACTAACAGTGCCAGGAGGCTTCAACAAAGAGACCGATCCACTTTTTGTGAAGATATTCCAAAAAATGAAGGATTGGTGGCGAGTTAGAAACAGCCTTCATTTGTGTTTCTCTCCAAAAATTGTAGAGATCTTTAGAATGGGAGTGAATGAGAGATTGAGCAGTCACTCTCTGTCTGTTAGGCCACCTTGTGGAAAAACCGTAGGTCCTATAAAAATATGAACAGCATTGCCTGAAAGAAGACAAAAATCTCTACTACTTTTGAGAAAATGGTGTATGAAGAGTCAAAATTGTGGCCGTGACGGCGAGTTAGAGAGAAAAATTTTCCCTAATCTTAACAGCTTCTCCCACTCTAGCGATGACATCACGCACTCTAGCTCTCTCCCATACACACCAATGTAAAATTCAGAAATTTCCTAAAAAAAACATAAAACTTAAACTGCGATTAAAGAAAAACCATAATAGATATCAAAAAGCTGTATACAAGACTTATAGATTAATGCCTTCTGACCCGTTTAAAGGTCGAATGGTGTTTCTAGCTGAAAGTATGCTGACACAGTTAAAGCTCAAAGAGGACAAAGTTGAAAGGAGATTTTAACGTACTCTCCATTCATTCCTATGAGAAAAAATTCCGACAAAACCTGGAATATTTCGGAAATTATGAAAGATATCGCTGAAAAAAGTAGAAGCACCCATCTCCTCATCGAGCTGAACGCGACGGTGTTTGAATGATGTTTCTACGTCGAACGGTGTAGGACTAGATAGCGACCGAAAAACGGCGGAATAAAAAGAAAAAAAAAAATAATAAAGAGAAAAAACGAAGAACATATCTTGGGATTGCTGCTTTGCACAGCAATCCCAACAAAAAACGAAGAACATATCTTGGGATTGCTGCTTTGCACAGCAATCCCAACAATAAAGAGAAAAAACGAAGAACATATCTTGGGATTGCTGCTTTGCACAGCAATCCCAACAATAAAGAGAAAAAACGAAGAACATATCTTGGGATTGCTGCTTTGCACAGCAATCCCAACAAAGAGAAAAAACGAAGAACATATCTTGGGATTGCTGCTTTGCACAGCAATCCCAACAAAGAGAAAAAAAAACGAAGAACATATCTTGGGATTGCTGCTTTGCACAGCAATCCCAACAAAAAAAAGCACAGACGCCCCCACCCTTTTTGTTTTCTTGTGTTTCTCATAGAAATGTAAAATTAGGTGGGGTGGATTCAATAAGAACTGCATTTCCTGTCTTGCTATCTAACCAAGTTTCTGTTAAAAACATAAAATCAAGATTGCAAGAGGAAATAAAATTATTGATTAAAAATGATTTGTTACATAAAGATCTGACATTGAGCACTTCAAGTTTCAAATTAGTTTGAGTGGGACCTGAAACTATCTGTCTGCAAGGGATTTGAATTAATTCAATTCAATTCAATTTATTTGTATAGCGCCAAATCACAATACAATCATCTCAAGGCACTTAACAACAGTGTAAATTTTGACAGCAGATTTTAATTTAGTTTTAGTCAGTCTTTTGACTAAAATGAAATTTTAATTTTAGTCATCTGCTTTGTTTTAGTTTTAGTCGAATAAATAGCATGAGATTTTAGTCGAATAAATCTACAGTAGATTTATTCGACTAAAATATATTGGGTTTAATTTAAGTGTAATTTAGTAAAACTATTGTAATATAGAAAATATTCTAAATTAAAATTAAATGAAAAACAAGTTTCATTAAATATATATGGAATATGGCCTTTTCATAAAAGACCAAAAATTAGATATGCATTGTTTATAACCTGTATATGACATTCTTCATTCTTTAAAGCAAAAGAGCAACTCAAAATATTTAAGGGAAAAACTGTATTTAGCAGTAATGCCATTGCATCAAACGTGAAACTGACCCATATATCTTCTCTGTCAGAAAGAAACCCAGTGTAGGCTATGCAAGATGATGTTGTGTACTCACGCATCCTGTGTCACTAGGTGGATCAATTACTTTTCTAATGTGCTTGTGCGTCTGAGAAGATTAATTCTGATTGGATCTTTTCTAAAAATGTCCCTCACTCACATTTTCGTTTTTATTAGTCAATGAAAATTTCAATATAATTTTATTTAGTTTTCGTCGTCATCACTTAATTTTTATTTAGTTGTCTCGTTTCGTTTGAAAACTTGACGAAAATTATAACGAAAATACTTTGTCAACGAAATTAATGCTGCTTTACAAAAACGAAAAACCCAACAAATCCTTTATGAGCAAGCACTTGGCGACAGTGGAGAGGAAGAAACCTCATGCAGAACCGGGCTCAGTTTGGGCGGCCATCTGCCTCTACTGGTTGGGGTGAGTGGATAGAGGAGAGAGAAAAGAACAGCAACAATAGGGGCCAGTAACTGTGTCTTGTGCAGTTTGTGTCTGGGTATGTTCTTCCATTTACTCCAGGTCCGGTAACATGAAGTGAGACCAGCAGGTTATCCAGCAAATTTTGGACTTACTCAGGGTTTCTGTTATCACCAAGCTTGCTCATCATGACAGTACCCCCCTCTTAAAAGGCTGGCTCCTGACGGCCTCCAAGTACCATCCAAAAAAAAAAAAAAAACCAACCGGACAGGCGATGGGGCCCTCAGGAGGAGGGAACAAGAGGGCGGGCAAAACAAAATTCAGGAGTCTATTAACAAGTCCTAGAGAAAAACAAAAAGTCTGGAGCCACTCGGCTCTCCCACAAAACGAGTCCAAGACCGCTCAGGTGGGTGGCCTCTCTGGCGGGCGAAGGTCTGGGACCGCTCTGGCGGGCGGCCTCTCCGGCGGGCGAAGGTCCGGGATCGCTCTGGCGGGGGGACCGCTCTGGCGGGCGGCCTCTCCGGCAGGTGTGGTCTCTGGGCCGGTCCGAAGGGTAGACCCTTAGGCCAACATGCATCCCGGGTCGTCTCAGGGGGGCAGGCCCTGGCGCTAGCCAAGGGGGCAGCACCGGCCCTGGTGGCTGCCGCCGCGGCTCAGGAAACTCTGCTGGCTGCCGCTGCTGTGGTGGCTCTAGGGACTGTGGTAGCTGAGGCAGCGCTGGCCATTCTGGCGGCCCTGGGCATTCTGGGAAACCTGGCAACGGCCCAGGAACCTCTGGTGGTGGCTGCGGCGGCTCTGGAACCTCTGGTGGCTGTGGTTCAGACTATGTCCGCTGTGGATCTGGAGCCTCTTGAGGCTCGGCCGGCTGCGGCGGAACCAGAAGCTGTGGTGGATCGGGAAGCTGTGGCGGAACCTCAGCGGGGCCGGATACGTCAACACACTGAGGCTCAAGGGTTGGCCTCTTCCGACGATGGTTGGTCCGAGGGCTCTGCCTGCTGCTGTGCAAGCCACTCGACCGTTTCTTCTTTAGATGGTGGTGCTGGGAACTCTGGTTGTACTGGAGACTGCGGTGCTGGAGACTGCGGCGCTGGAGACTGGGGCGAGGGGCAAGCCGGGTGCTGTAGCGCTGATGTGGCGGTCTGCCTCATCGGAGGACCCCTCGTCTTCTTCCTTGTCGAGGGTCTCCCACGACACGAAGGTGGACCGAGAAACTGACGAGGTCACAGGGGCTGGGACCGAAGACTGTGGCACCGAAGACTGTGGCAGGCACCTTGCAGGCTGCACCGGAGTTTGCTGCCTGGAATGGTGACGATGGGGTCCAATTGTCCAGAATATCGGGGCGGTGGCCTCCTAAATGCATGATGGGAACATATGTGGCAGGGTCATCCCTGGAGTCATCTGATGAGTACTCGCTGTCAAGCGGATCGTCCAGAAAGGACCCCATGACCTTGGGTCATGCTTCTGGGCTTGGTTGGTGAACCAGGTGAGGATGTCTACCTGGACAGAGTCTTGGGCATGATGCTGAGTTGTACGTGGCGAGGCGGGAAAGGGACTGGTAACAAAGGTACCCATTCTCAGGCAGTCTATGGCTGGGGCTCGGCTGTGGTGTCGGGAAGGCATGGCAAAAAAAATCTTCTGGATTAGTCAGGCGTACAAAAAAAACTTGCTGGGCAGGGCAGAGTACCAGAAAGATGGAAAAAATGGGGCGTGGTCCGTCTGCTTATCTGGCCATCTTGTTCTGTCGTGAATCTGGGATATAATTGAGGACGAATAATGGCGCAAAACTCTGGTACTCCAGGTTCACAAATCAAGGTTTTATTTTAACAAAAACTAAAAACCCAAAAGAAGATCACAGGAAAAACTGAGGACGAGGTGTCAAAAACCAGAACCAGATACCAGAAACAAAAATGCAGAAAGTGTGAGCACATGAAACAGAGGGGACAAAGCATGGGACCTCGGACACACACACACTGAGATCACACAGGCCTACAAGGACACGGAGACAAGATAGTCGCTCAGACACCACAGGAACACACCAGACTTTAGGAGAACATGAAATACAAGGGGAACAAGGCATGAGGGTCTGGGTCACACAGACTGGGACTCACCAGACCTACACAAAAACATGAACAGACAAAAACACCAGAGAAACAAGACATGAACAAAGGAGGTTAACAAGAGCAGGGCAGCAAGACAAAACCTGAACACAAGAGGAACTAGACAAACACGCAAGACATGTTGAACTCACTCACAAAGAAAACCAGAATAACTTAACTTAAACTTGGGAAAACAAAACGCAGTCCATGATCAGAATCCAGGAACTGAAAGCAAACAGACTTGAGGCAGGAAAAAAATCAAGAACTCAAAGCTCAGGACATGGGTCTCAACAGGGTTTTCTCAGCAGATCTAAACAGGTCTTAACAGATATCTTTAAACGAATCTAAACAGATCAAAACAGAATCTAGACAGAGCTAAACAGATCAAAACAGACAACCTGGCCACGAAACTGGGGATGAACACAGGTATATGAACAGAAAGACCAAACAAAGGAACAGGTGAAGCAAATCAAAATAATCAGGTCAAGGTAAAGTGAGACAGAACGAAACAAAACCAGATCCTGTCATGATCTTTTCAAAATAAAAGAAACAGGAAGTCAAAAAGTGCAGATCATGACAGTTTTGTTCTGTGCTAAGAACAGAATAACATAAAACTCCCTACTCAGGGAAAAGGTACTTCAATGATAGGGGTTAACTTCGGCAAATTCCTGCTTGTGTTTCAGTTAAATAATTTAGGAATGCCAGCTGTTTTCCCCACAGTACTCAACTATTGGCTGAACACACAACGGGTTACAATATATTTAAAGTACAGGTCAGTGGAAAAGAACACTGATCATTGAAAAAGAACCTCAATTGCTCCTCCAAACAGGGCTAAATGACACAGGCTGAGCCAGGTAGTCCAATTGTCCTCCTCCCAGATAACATCCTCCAGCTCCTTCTCAAGGTATTCCCTGACCATTTGGGACATACTGTGAGGTTGTTAAAACATGCTGCAGTGTCCTTTCAGGTCCCCTGACATGAGCTTTTGAGTTACATGCTTGCACTCATACTGCAATAGTTCACACATTGTATATATGAAAATATTGTGCTTTTTCTAGCCTTTTAATTTTTTTATTCCTTTTACTTTGTTTATTTTAAACCTACTCTCTTCCTTTCTTAACTCTCTTGTGTTTGGGATGTTTTCATCCACCAAGGGTAATTTTTCACTCTTAATTTGGACTTTCACTGTACTCCACCAAATGGAAGGATTTTTGGTGACAACCCTTAATTTGACATAAATTTTGGAAATATGATTTAGAAATTTTCCAGGTCAGTAATACACTGTGGGCAAATTCACCACCCTTTGGTTATGAAAACATCCACTAAAATACACTGCTGTAAAAATATATCAGATAAATATTATTTCATAAGTGATGTCACTGATCTGGAGGGGAAAAAACACACAACACTGATTTTGATACATTGTTAGTTTTTCTGTAGCACAGCCATGACACTATATAAACATGTAATATGCTGATATAGTCCATATAAAAGCCAGAAACTAAGCTTTCTATGCACAGGCCTGCTCGTAGGTAAATTCTTTTTAACAAATAGACTCAGAGGACGAACTTTGGTATGATTATATATTAGTTTTACTTCCAAGGAGTAACAGTCACACAGGGTTAGGGTTAGTAGTCCGAGTACAGCATGACACTGGCTATTAGCCAGGCGGCACATTTTTATTACTATGATACAAACAGTCATGTGATAAAAGAAGAAAGAGGAGGCAGTTTCCTACAAGACTGCAAGACATCTGGGTTTTGATACTATCTCATCAGAAAATGAGAGTTAGAACAGACCTACCTTAGAGAGAGAGAGAAGAGATAACAGACCCTATTCAACAGTGTTTTTGACTCACATTAAAGTGGATTAACAAACTTGAGAGTAAACATTTTAATTTCTCTAACACATCCCTACTACTATATGAAAATGTTTAGCAGATCATTAATGATAATTATTCTAGTAAAACACACACTGTAAGATCAGAATTATTACTATTATGGAAAAAAAAACAGTAAAATCATAAATCATAACTACGATTAAACAAACAAGATCACAATCACAAATCTAAGCTGATTAGCATGCTAAAATATAACTTGTAGAAGTGAGAAATAAATGTCATAACTTTCTGTCTCTATGGGCAAACAGTCATCACAACATCACTTTCTGTAGGAATTTTCAATGTTGGAGACATTCAGAAGTCCCTCCCTGCTGCCCAGCGTCCAGAAGTTAAGACAAATCTATTATAGTCGGTGAAGGTCACTGTCATGTTTTCTTTCATTGGCTCTGGAGGAGTTTCAGGGTCCTGGTCATCCTGTGAAATGGACTGATACTGTTTGTTATTGCTGTATCAATAAGGTGTTGACAAAGGCCTCTATTACATGGAATGCAACAGCAATCAAAGGTAACCTAAATAGCAGTCATCACAGCCATTGAGATGAGCATGGACTGGATCAGACCGTTCCATTTACCAAACATTCCCTCCAAACAAGAAGTGAAGTTGCTGTCAATACCAGCATTCTCAGCGAGCTCCTCAGATAAGGCTTGGAGTCCTTGTAAAGCTAGAGTGACAGATCCATCTGGGGAAGTGTTGTTAGGAATAAAGGTACAAAAGGTAGATCCAAACATTTTACAAACACCTCCCTCTTTAGCCAGCAACATGTCTAATACCATCATTCTGGAAAGAGGAAAGCAGATAAGGAGACTTGGTGATGGAATGAGGAAGTTCAGGAGTGTGTTAAGAGGAAAAGGTTAGCTAAGAAGAAGTGGGACATTGAGAGGACAGAAGAGAACAGACAGGAGTACAGGGAGATGCATGATAAGGTGAGGGTAGAAGTGGCAAAGGCCAAACAAAGGGCATATGAGGATTTGTACGATAGGTTGGACACTAAGGAGGAAGAGGTGGATTTGTACAGGTTGGTGAGGCAGAGAGATAGAGATGGGAAGGATGTGCAGCAGGTTAGGGTGATAAGGACAGGGATGGAAATGTGTTGACAGGTGCCACAAGTGTGATGGAAATATAGAGAGAATACTTTGAAGAGTCGATGAATGAAGGAAAATGTTAGAGAGCACAGAGTAGAAGAGGTGACTGTTGTGGAGCAGGAAGTAGCTAAGATCAGTAAGGATGAAGTGAGGAAGGCATTGAAGAGGATGAAGAATGGAAAGGCAGTTGGTCTTGATGACCTGTGGAGGTATGGAAGTGTTTAGGAGAGGTGGCAGTAGAGTTTTTGACTGGGCTATTTAACAAGATCTTGGAGAGTGAGAGGATGCCTGAGGAATGGAGGAGAAGTCTACTGGTGCCCATCTTTAACCCTCTGGGGTCTGAGGGGGTTTTGGGGGCCTGGACAAATTTTGACATGTCTTGACATTTGTGCTTTTTTCAGTGTCTTTTAAACATTTTAACCCTCTGGGGTCTGAGGGGGTTTTTGGGGCCTGGACAAATTTTGACATGTCCTGACATTTGTGCTTTTTTCAGTGTTTTTTAAACATATTAATGTCTAAAGTCTGATAACACTGTAATCAGCACAAAATTGGCTACAATAATATGTGAGCAGCAAGTTTAGACATTATTGTGTTTTTGAGAAAAAAGTGGTTATGCATGGTTAGTGAAAAACTACAATTTTTTACTCACTGAAATAAGTCCATAAAACACAAACAGAACATTGGTTCACAAGACTTTGGAGACCTGCATGTTGTAGGCTAAAGTGTTTACTTCAGAGTGCTATGAATGTCATCTTGTTCACACATTCACAGTAAACAATACACTGATTTAAATTTTCTAAGACACTTTTTGTCCAGAAAGGCCATATGCAAGAGGGTGTGTCTGAGGATGAATAGTCATGTGATTTACCTGAGAACACAAAAGACGCACTGAACGACCGGACAAAGGCACGCATAATGAGCCTTTCAGTCAATGTAGATGCGACGGATTAGTGCAGCACAATACAAAACAATGAGGAGCCAAACAATCCTCATTTCAGTTAAAATCAGTGTTTTTACTCTGAGGACAAGCTAAACTATTTGTCTCTGTGTGGAATACAAGAAGCGCTTCTTCACGTCCGTGACCGCCATCATCCAGCCGCGCAGAAAAAGTGAGTAAATTCTATGATGAAGTTTGACGTTTTATGTCATTTCTCGGGGGTGTGCACATATTTACCTGGTTCACCTGAGATTATTTACATGTGAACAGAATACAAGGCGGGATCTCATAACCTGTAATGAGGTGAGACGGGAGAAAACGTACATTCATACGGATTAAATAAAAAGTGATGATTTGTTTTCGACTTGAATTGTTTCATTTAAAAGAAAACATTTCAAGCTTTCTAGCCATATAATTCTTATTTTTATGAGCCAAGTATTCGCTGAGATTCTGGTTGTTTTATTTACGCGTCTGTGAAGAGAAATGGCAGAGACAGAAAAGTCCGAGAGCGCACCCTGTCGGCTTTCTTTATTTTAAAAAAGCACAACGTTTTGTTGTTATTATGATGGTATATCACAAAAACTAGACCCTTTACAGATTTGAATGATATACTTCTTTTATCTGTACGATCAGAATTGACGGAGTAATTTAAGTTTGTTTCGGCCTTATCAGAAAAAGATGCGTCAAAACGCGCCGGCGCGTGCATCGACCCCAGAGGGTTAAAGGATGCTGAGGTTAGAGCTGCCAGGAAGGAGGCCTAGAGGAAGACCAAAGAGGAGGTTCTTGGATGTAGTGAAGGAGGACATGAGGATAGTTGGTATGGGTGAGGAGGATACAAAGGAAAGGGTTGAATGGAAGCGGATGATTCGCTGTGGCGACCCCTGAAGGGAGCAGCCAAAAAGAAAAGATTTTCATTAGTAGATTAAAGTCCTTTGTCAAATATTACTGATAATGACAGTAAAATGAAAATAACTATATTTCAAAGTAAAAGGGAAGCAAAGACAAAACCCAGTCTCTTCTATCTCACACAGTTTCCACCAGCAACCATCACAAAGCCCTCAACTATTAACAGGCTGGACTGTTTAAATGGCTTTGGACATAAGGACACGTCCTGTTCACAGCAGTGTAACGTCCTGGTGGTTCTTTAAATTATTTGGTATGGACAAACCTTGACGACAGTGCTCACAGCTTCACAGTTTATTCCTGTTGTGAATGTACTTGAACTAATAAAAGCATTTCCATGCTGTTCAAACCAGTATGGCTTCTCTGCAATATGAATACATTGGTGTTTTTTCAGGGAGCCTAACTGTGTGAAGCCTTTTCCACACTGTTCACAGCTGTATGGTTTCTGTCCAGAGTGAATACGCTGATGTGTTGTCAGGGTGCCTAACTGGGTGAAGGTTTTTCCACATTGGTCACAGCTGTATGGCTTCTCTCCAGAGTGAATACGCTGATGTCTTTTCAGGGAGCCTAACTCTGTGAAGGATTTTCCACACTGGTCACAGCTGTACGGTTTCTGTCCAGAGTGAATACGCTGATGTCTTTTCAGGGTACCTAAAACTGTGAACGCTTTTCCACACTGGTCACAGGTGAATGGCTTCTCTCCAGAGTGAATAAGCTGATGTGTTTTGAGGTTGACTAACTGTGTGAAGGCTTTTCCACACTGGTCACAGCTGTATGGTTTCTGTCCAGAGTGAATACGTTGATGTGTTTTCAGGTTCTCTAACTTTGTAAAGGCTTTTCCACACTGGTCACATCTGTACATTTTATTTCCAGTGTGAACACGTTGATGAATGTTTAAACTCTGTGGTGTTGTGAAGGTCTTGTTGCAGTGACAGCAGTGAGATTTGAGCCCCTTCCTTTTCTGTTTTAACAGAAGAAAACAGACATGGAGAGAAGATGTGAAATGACTGAACAATCATAAATGACATGTCTACAAATCACAAAACACACTTCTACCTCTATAGAAATTTGATTGAAGCTTCTTGCCATTTCTTAATTATTGGCTGACATCCCCATCACATAAGTACAAAAATTCGTCATTTAGAGAGTATCAGCCAAATATTTTTATTCTCACATGCTGGCATTCTAACAGAAAACTCAATTTATTTGAACACAAAAGTAAATACAAGCCTGTCTGATGGAACAATGGGCTGTAAGTACACTTAATTTTAAAATGTTAAGTATTGCAATATAAGAACCTTTATTCGTCTCACAGCGGGAAAATTCATATCATCATATCAGCAAGTACAAGATTAAAGAAGATTAAAAACAAAGATAAAAAATAAAAACAAGATTAAAAATAAGAGCAGAATAAAAAAATTCAAAACAAGGTATTTTACAATAAAAATACATTAAAATCAGACAATATTGTATATTTACAAGTTTTTATAGTCTATAGGTGATGAGGACAGCTGGAGATCTAGTAGGAGCAGTGGCTAGTTGTACAGTCTTGGGGATGGATCAGACTGCTACTGACAGAGCAGGCCTCATGCATGGGGTGAGCCATTCTCCTGTCTCTTTTGTTGCCTCTGCCCCAACTTTTTTGAGACAAGTTGCTGCCAACAATTTCAAAATTAACTTGCTCTAAAATGGTTCAATTTCTCAGTTTAAACATTTGATATACTTTCTGTGATATATTTTGAATAAATTTTGAGATCACTGCATTCTGTTTTTATGTAGATTTTATACAGTGTCCCAACTGTTTTTCGAACTGGGGTTGTACATCTGGACTGATCAAGATCGTCATTAATCTGGGTAAAATAAAGCTTCTCAAAAATCGCTAAACATTTGTTTAGAAAGTACAAGTGCTTAGACTATCATTAATTGTGATAACAGCTGATCACTTATAACTTTTAAGCCAAGTTAATCTCTATCTTATATAATGTGATGAATCTATTTCAACTGTTGAATGTTTAAGTTATACTAGGAAGTTATTTTTATGAATCAAAATTCAGTCAAAACCAGAGAAGGGGGTGAATCTCAACCAATCCGACAATGCCCTAGCTCATACTGTAAAGTTAACCAATCTTTGCAAGCTCCAGATTATGACATGCAGCTAAGTAGTCTGTGGAGAACAGCTGATGTCTCAAAGTTAAAGAGTTAAAAATTATAACTCCTTAGTAATATTAGATATTATAGTATAGAATATAGTATAGTATAATATAGAATATTTTGAAATATTTTCTTCCCAAACCACAGAACCTAGAATCAAAGTATAAAGATTTAACAAATTTCCACTGTCACTATTCACAAAGTTCAGTCATCCACAGCCACACCTAAATTGTATCTTAGTAAAATAACGATTAATCACTAGGTCTGTTATTAACTAATGTTAGAGTTTGGTAACGTGCTAATCCGTCACACAGGTAAAAGCAATGTAGAAGGAGATAGAGGTAGATTTCATGGTGGAGATTAAAAAAGTTGAACAGTTAAGTGTCAGGAAATACTGTCCTGACTTGTGAATTCATTAAACTGGTCATTATTACTGTGGCTTCTAAAGTGTGTGGCTGCATTTCCATCATTAAATTACACAAGAAAGTAAATTTACAGCACATTTATAGACAATAAATTGCACTGGGCAAACCCTCAATAAGGAGGATAGAGAGGGAGAAAAGTGGACAGAGCAGGACAGAGTGGGTGGAAAGAAAAACTGGGTAATTATTCAGAGTCCAAACAAAAAGTCACACACACTAATATTTCATTGGACCACTTTTAGCTTTGATTATGGCACGCATTCACCATGGCACCGTTTTGAGAGGCTTCTGCAATGTCACAACATTTATTCCTGTTCAGAGTTGCATTAATTTTTCATCAAGATCTTGTATTGATGATGGGAGAGTCAGACCGCTGCACAAAGTCTTCTCCAGCAAATCCCAAAGATTCTCAATGGGGTTAAGGTCTGGACTCTGTGGTGGCCAATCCATGTGTGAAAATGATGTCTCACGCTCCTTTAACTACTCTTTCACAATTTGAGCCCAATGAATCTTGGCACTGTCATCTTGGAATATACCCGTGCCATCAGGGAAGAAATCATAATATCATAATCATTCAATATATTCAGGTAGTGACCTCAGTCTTTGGGCACATAGCGTTGCTGAAACTAAACCTGAGCTTGTACGGTAGGCACTAGGCATGATGGGTGCATCACTTTATCCGCATCTCTTCTTACCCTGATGCACCCGTGTCATGGAAATTTCTTTAAGCTGTGAGAGTTGCTTATCCTCAAGAACGAACACAAGTGTGATGAATCAATTTCAATCAATTCAATTCAATTTTTTTATTTGTATAGCGCCAAATCACAATACAAATCATCTCAAGGCACTTTACAAAAACTAAAACTAAAAACCCAACAATTCCCTTGTGAGCAAGCACTTGGCGACAGTGGAGAGGAAAAACTCCCTTTAATGGAAGAAAAAACCTCCAGCAGAACCGGGCTCAGTTTGGACAGCCATCTGCCTCGACCAGTTGGGGTGACTGGATAAAGCAGAGAGAAGAGAACAGCAACAATAAACAACAAATAGACACTGCAGGTTGGTGGGACCAGTAACTGCACATCAGCGATATACAGCTCCAGGACCAGGGACACTTGCAGAAGGTACAGATAGAACAGAGAGAGATGGAGAGAGCATAAGGTTAGTGACATTCAATGGTGGAATATACATGTCAGGTGGGAGGAGAGGAAGAGAGGGGAGGGGAAGGGAGGGGGGGTTAGGGTAGGGGAGCTCAGTGCACCGATGGTCCTCGGGCAGTCTAGGCCTATAGCAACATAACTAAGGGATGGTTCAGGGTTGCCTGAGGCCAGCCCTAACTACATGCTTTGTCAAAGAGGAAGGTTTTAAGTCTAGCCTTAAAAGTACAGAGAGTGTCTGCCTCCTGAACCCAGGCTGGGAACTGGTTCCACAGGAGAGGAGCTTGATAACTAAAGGTTCTGCCTCCCAGTCTGCTTTTGGAAACTCTGGGAACCACAAGTAGACGTACACTCTGAGAGCGAAGTGTCTATTGTCTATTGGGATAATATGGTACTATGAGGTCTTTAAGGTATGAAGGAGCTTGATTATGAAGGGATTTGTATGTGAGAAGAAGGATTTTAAATTCTATTCTATATTTTACAGGGAGCCAATGAAGAGAAGCCAACATAGGAGAAATATGATCTCTCTTGCTAGTTCCTGTCAGGACTCTGGCTGCGGCATTCTGGATTAACCCTCTGGGGTCGACGCACGCGCCGGCGCGTTTTGACGCATCTTTTTCTGATAAGGCCGAAACAAACTTAAATTACTCCGTCAATTCTGATCGTACAGATAAAAGAAGTATATCATTCAAATCTGTAAAGGGTCTAGTTTTAGTGGTATACCATCATATTAAAAACAAAACGTTGTGCTTTTTTTAAATAAAGAAAGCCGACAGGGTGCGCTCTCGGACTTTTCTGTCTCTGTCATTTCTCTTCACAGACGCATAAATAAAACAACCAGAATCTCAGCGAATACTTGGCTCATAAAAATAAGAATTATATGGCTAGAAAGCTTGAAATGTTTTCTTTTGAGTGAAACAATTCAAGTCAAAAACAAATCATCACTTTTTATTTAATCCGTATGAACGTAAGGAGAAGTCCGTTTTTTCCTGTCTCACCTCATTACAGGTAATGCGGTCCCGCCTTCTACACTGTCCACTGTTCACATGTAAATAATCTCAGGTGAACCAGGTAAATATGTGCACACCCCCGAGAAATGACACAAAATATCAAACTTCATCATAGAATTTACTCACTTTTTCGGCGCGTTTGGATGATGGCGCGTCACGGACGTGAAGAAGCGCTTCTTATATTCCACACAGAGAGCTTGTCCTCAGAGTAAAAACACTGATTTTAACTCAAATGACGAACGTTTGGCTCCTCATTGTTTTGTATTGTGCTGCACTAATCCCCTCTCAGTTACATTGACTGAAAGGCTCATTATGCGCGTCTTTGTCTGGTGGTTGAGTGCGTCTTTTGTCTTCTCAGGTAAATCACATGACTATTCATCCTGAGACACACCTTCTTATGTATGGCCTTTCTGGACAAAAAATGTCTTAGAAAATTTAAATCAGTGTATTGTTTACTGTGAATGTGTGAACAAGATGACATTCACAACACTGTGAAGTAAACACTTTAGCCTACAACATGCAGATCTCCAAGGTCTTGTGAACCAATGTTCTGTTTGTGTTTTATGGTCTTATTTCAGTGAGTAAAAAATTGTAGTTTTTCACTAACCATGCATAACCAAGCGTTTTCTCAAAAACATAACCATGTATAAACTTGCTGCTCACATATTATTGTAGCCCATTTTGTGCTGATTACAGTGTTATCAGACTTTAGACATTAAAATGTTTAAAAGACACTGAAAAAAGCACAAATGTCAAGACATGTGTCCAGGCCCCCAAAACACCCTCAGACCCCAGAGGGTTAAAGACATCATAGAACCATATTATCCCAATAGACCACTTCGCTCTCAGAGTGCAGGTCTACTTGTGATTCCCAGAGTTTCCAAAAGCAGAATGGGAGGCAGAGCCTTTAGCTATCAAGCTCCTCTCCTGTGGAACCAGCTCCCAGCCTGGGTTCAGGAGGCAGACACTGCATTTTTAAGGCTAGACTTAAAACCTTCCTCTTTGACAAACCATATAGTTAGGGCTGGCTTCAGGCAACCCTGAACCATCCTTTAGTTATGCTGCTATAAGCCTAGACTGCCTGAGGACTCTCCATCAGTGTTTACTGTTGATGTTCTTTTCTCTCGCCTCTATCCACTCACCCCAACCTGCCGAGGCAGATGGCCGCCCAAACTTATCCCAGCTCTCTCTCGGGTGAAAGGCAGGGGTACACCCTGGACAGGTCACCAGTCCATCGCAGGGCGATTATTATTATTATTATTATTATTCTTAATACCCAAGGGGAAATTCAATTGTTACAGCAGTTGTTCAAAGTTATTAAATTTGAGATTATTTTAATTAAATGAATTAATAGTAATTCATAAAGTAATTAATAAAGAAATAAAGTAATTAACTTGTATGTAGTAAAATACAGTAATTATTTATTTTGGCGTGTGCAAAGAACAGTGCACTCGCTACTACAGACTGATAGAACATCTTCTGTAGCTTGTTGCATACACCAAAGGAACAGAGTCTCCTGAGGAAGAACAGTCTGCTCTGTCCTTTCTTGAAGAGTGCTGTTTGACCAGTCCAATTTGTTGTTAATGTGGACTCCAAGGTATTTGTAGGAGTCCACAATCTCTACTTTGTCTCCAAGGATGGAGACAGGGACTGGGGTCTTCCTGCTCCTCCTAAAGTCCACCACCAGTTCTCTGGTTTTCTTGATATTGAGCTTTAGACAGTTGTTACAGCATTTGTTACACATATATTGGGATTTTTTGTTTTTTGTAAAGTGCCTTGACATAATTGTATTGTGATTTGGTGCTATACAAATAAATTGAATTAAACTGAATCAATGAGGAACTGTGATGCTTGAATCAGTTGAAGACATTTCACAAACAGGGAGGAAACAATTTAAGACTTTAAACATTAGTGATAGGATTGTAAAACTGGCTCAGAAGTGAATAGTTAACCACTGTGATGAGACATGGATGTGGGAGGTACAGTGGTGTGAAAAAAATCTTGGCCCCCTTCCTGATTTCTTTTCTTTTTTTTGCATGTCACACTTAATGCACTGTTAACTTGTTAGCCTCAAGTAATGCACTGAGGATGTTTTATGTTACACCATGTTACCAGGCTCATGTTGATCAGTTGATCAGAGAGAACTGACCTTCAAGAAGAAAACCAGCTTTAAAACTTTACCCCCTCTTCCCATATTGTAAATCCATATGGGCATGTGTTGTACCTCCTGAAGTCCACAACAACAAGTCCACAGGGAGACCCCATAAGGATGGCGCAAATATCAACATAATTAATTATAAGTAATTGTGTCCTGGGGAAACAGGTAAGTGCAGCATGCCACACAAACCACACCACACATAGGGCCATATGATTTCCGCAATGCAGAAAACGGAATCATGGAATCCAGACGTGAAAACTTAATTTTCTGATAAACGCAGAAACATGTTTTGTTCTCTACACAACAAAAACGTCCCCATCAATTAGATTTAATTTCTAATTAGATTTAACCTCAGAACATTCAGTGAAAAACAACAAGCTCTCCCTTTGCAGGATTAGCTTGCTATGACTGGATATCGACACAAGTCATTCAGTTGTATAGCTAATCACTATCGGCATGTGATTCTCGTAAGTTTATTTAATTCACTGATGAGTGGGAAACGTCTAAATGTGCAGCCTCTGATAATCCTACTGTCTAAAAAGTTGAGAAATACACAATTGTCTGCAAAGTTCCAAACAGAGCAACATTCCAATGATTTTTATGCATCTGGCCAACAACTCTTCTGCAATTTTTCTTATTAAAAACTTTATATATTGAAAGTTTAATTATATTTAATATTTAAAAAGTTAAATTCACGTTTGTGGTTGTATCTGTCATTGAATTTTAAAAATCCCAAACTGCAAAAAATAAATCTAAAAAATTTCGAAACCCCGAAAAATAAAACAGAATTTGAGAAAAAATAAAACTGATTTCATAGGGACCTGCATACCACCCCTGAAATAAAAAGACAATTAGCAGAATATATTCAACAGAGTTACAGGGGCAGGGTAAGGGCAGTTTACAGTTTACAGGCTCCCACGAAAAGCCTACTCCAAATAAAATCTAAATAAATTCACAAAAGCATCAACAAATAATTTAAATTTACTAACGACAACATTTTTAAAATCAGAATGCAATTAATGTGAAAGAGCAGTAAGAGGAAATGTTCAGTTAGCATTAGCGGATAAGTCTGGGCACACACTAGACGATTTAAAGCTAGATTTCATGACCGATTAGCCCTCTCCAGTGATCGTGGGGGCGTGGCCCGATTCCAGGTTTGTTGCGACCAATTATATGTCTAAATTGATATCCACATGTTTGATATTTACTATTCCTGGTCGGGGGAGGCTCCAAAGGAATGACCTCAATAAGATGAGAGAAAGGAGTCCAAAATATGTCACCATTCAAATGTCGTGTACTTTAACGTCTCACAAGCATCATAGCAAACCAAAACAAAACCAGTGCCAAAAGATGTACTGCAGACAGGCTTGTTGAATCATGCCAACTACACGAATGTCTTTTTAAACATACTCTGCATGAGATAACATTACTACAATAGGGCCGACAATGAAAAGAAAAATGTCACGTTTGATCCCATGTGTGTTTGTGAAATCTTGTCTGTGGAATCATCAATCGGCAGGTGTGTGGTCACCCGGTCTGGTTCAGTCCTCTAAGTGTGTGCAGTCCAAAGATTGTAATATTAAAAATCAGCGGAACTGTCCTGATGTCTGTGGTCTCCCACGTTCATAAAATTGTTTAAGATTCTTAAATCGTCTAGTGTGCAGTGGTTGTTGTGAATATGTGAATCCTCTTCCACTCCTCCATGATGACATCAAAGAGCTGTTAGAGACCTTGCGCTCCTCCACCTTCCGTTTGAGGATGCCCCACAGATGCTTAGGTCTGAAGACATGCTTGGCCAGTCATCACCTTTACCCTCAGCTTGACTGTAGGCAAGACACACTCTTCTTTGTACTCCTCACCTGGTTGCCGCCAGACATGCTTGACACCATCTGAACCAAATAAGTTTATCTTGGTCTCATCAGACCACAGGACACGGTTCCAGTAATCCATGTCCTTAGTTTGCTTGTCTTCAGCAAACTGTTTGTGGGCTTTCTTGTGCATCATTTTTAGAAGAGACTTCCTTCTGGGATTACAGCCAATTGAGACCAGTTTGATGCAGTGTGCGGCTTATGGTCTGAGCACTGACAGGGTGACCCCCCACCCCTTGAACCTCTGCAGCAATACTGGCAGCACTCATACGTCTATTTCCCAAAGACAACCTCTGTGCCCTGAGCACATGCACTCAACTTCTTTGGTCGAACATGGCGAGGCCTGTTCTGAGTGGAACCTGTCCTGTTAAACCGCTGTATGGTCTTGGCCATTGTGCTGCAGCTCAGTTTCTGGGTCTTGGCAATCTTATAGCCTAGGCCATCTTTATGTAGAGCAACAATTCTTTTTTTCACATCCTCAGAGTTCTCTGCCATGTTGAACTTCCAGTGACCAGTATGAGAGACTGAGAGCAATAACACCAAATTTAACACACCTGCTCCACATTCACACCTGAGACCTTGTAACACTAACGAGTCACATGACACTGGGGAGGGGTAAATGGATAATTAGGGTCAATTTGGACATTTTCACTTAGGGGTGTACTCACTTTTGTTGCCAGCGGTTTAGACATTAATGGCTGTGTGTTGAGTTATTTTGAGGGGACAGCAAATTTACACTGTTATACAAGCTGTACACTCACTACTTTACATTGTAGCAAAGTGGCATTCTTGTGTTGTCACATGAAAAGATATAATAAATTATTTACAAAAATGTGAGGGGTGTACTCACTTCTGTGAGATACTGTATATCATTATACACTGCTCAAAAAAATAAAGAGAACACTTAAACAACACAATGTAACTCCAAGTCAATCACAATTCTGTGAAATCAAACGGCCCACTTAGGAAGCAACACTGATTGAAAATCAATTTCACATCCTGTTGTGCAAATGGAATAGACAACAGGTGGAAATTATAGGCAATTAGCAAGACACCCCCAATAAAGGAGTGGTTCTGCAGGTGGTGACCACAGAGCACTTCTCAGTTCCTATGCTTTCTGGCTGATGTTTTGGTCACTTTTGAATGCTGGCGGTGCTTTCACTCTAGTGGTAGCATGAGACAGAGTCTACAACCCACACAAGACCTCCAGCAGGCCACAAATGTGCATGTGTCCTATTCTGGTATGAGGGCCCGACGTCCACAGGTGGGGGTTGTGCTCACAGCCCAACACCGTGCAGGACGTTTGGCATTTGCTAGAGAACACCAAGATAAGCAAATTCGCCACTGGCACCCTGTGCTCTTCACAGATGAAAGCAGGTTCACAATGAGCACACGAGTCTGGAGACGACGTGGAGAATGTTCTGCTGCCTGCAACATCCTCCAGCATGACTGGTTTGGCAGTGGGTCAGTAATGGTGTGGGGTGGCATTTCTTTGGAGGGCCGCACAGCCCTCCAATGTGCTCGCCAGAGGTAGCCTGACTGCCATTAGGTACCAAGATGAGATCCTCAGACCCCTTGTGAGACCATATGCCGGTGCGGTTGGCCCTGGGTTCCTCCTAATGCAAGACAATGCTAGACCTCATGTGGCTGGAGTGTGTCGGGCAGTTCCTGCAAGACAAAGGCCCGCCCGTTCTCCAGACCTGAATCCAATTGAGCACATACAGTGGGTACGGAAAGTATTCAGACCCCTTTAAATCTTTCACTCTGTGTCATTGCAGCCATTTGCCAAAATCCAAAAAGTTCATTTTATTTCTCATTAATGTACACTCAGCACCCCATCTTGACAGAAAAAAACAGAAATGTAGAAATTTTTGCAAATTTATTAAAAAAGAAAAACTGAAATATCACATGGTCATAAGTATTCAGACCCTTTGCAGTGACACTCATATTTAACTCACATGCTGTCCATTTCTTCTGACCCTTCTTGAGATGGTTCTGCTCCTTCATTGGAGTCCAGCTGTGTTTAATTAAACTGATTGGACTTGATTAGGAAAGGCACACACCTGTCTATATAAGACCTTACAGCTCACAGTGCATGTCAGAGCAAATGAGAATCATGAGGTCGAAGGAACTTCCCAAGGAGCTCAGAGACAGAATTGTGGCAAGGCACAGATCTGGCCAAGGTTACAAAAGAATTTCTGCAGCACTCAAGGTTCCTAAGAGCCCACTGGCCTCCATAATCCTCAAATGGAAAAAGTTTGGGACGACCAGAACTCTTCGTAGACCTGGCCGTCCAGCCAAACTGAGCAATCGTGGGAGAAGAGCCTTGGTGAGAGAGGTAAGGAAGAACCCAAAGATCACTGTGGCTGAGCTCCAGAGATGCTGTAGGGAGATGGGAGAAAGTTCCACAAAGTCAACTATCACTGCAGCCCTCCACCAGTCGGGGCTTTATGGCAGAGTGGCCCGACGGAAGCCTCTCCTCAGTGCAAGACACATGAAAGCCCTCATAGAGTTTGCCAAAACACACATGAAGGACTCCCAGACTATGAGAAATAAGATTCTCTGGTCTGATGAGACCAAGATTGAACTTTTTGGTGTTAATTCTAAGCGGTATGTGTGGAGAAAACCAGGCACTGCTCATCACCTGCCCAATACAATCCCTACAGTGAAACATGGTGGTGGGAGCATCATGTTGTGGGGGTGTTTTTCAGCTGCAGGGACAGGACGACTGGTTGTAATTGAAGGAAAGATGAATGTGGCCAAGTACAGAGATATCCTGGAAGAAAACCTCTTCCAGAGTGCTCAGGACCTCAGACTGGGCCGAAGGTTCACCTTTCAACAGGACAATGACCCTAAGCGCACAGCTAAAATAACAAAGGAGTGGCTTTGGAACAACTCTGTGACCGTTCTTGACTGGCCCAGCCAGAGCCCTGACCTAAACCCAATTGAGCATCTCTGGAGAGACCTGAAAATGGCTGTCCACCAACGTTCACCATCCAACCTGACAGAACTGGAGAGGATCTGCAAGGAAGAATGGCAGAGGATCCCCAAATCCAGGTGTGAAAAACTTGTTGCATCATTCCCAAGAAGACTCATGGCTGTACTAGCTCAAAAGGGTGCTTCTACTCAATACTGAGCACAGGGTCTGAATACTTATGACCATGTGATATTTCAGTTTTTCTTTTTTAATAAATTTGCAAAAATTTCTACATTTCTGTTTTTTTCTGTCAAGATGGGGTGCTGAGTGTACATTAATGAGAAATAAAATGAACTTTTTGGATTTTGGCAAATGGCTGCAATGACACAAAGAGTGAAAAATTTAAAGGGGTCTGAATACTTTCCGTACCCACTGTATGTATGTATATATATAAATATATATATATATATATATAATGGTACAGACTTGTCCAGGGTGTACCCCTGCCTTCCACCCAAAGAGAGCTGGGATAGGTTCCAGCAGATCCCTGTGACCCTGATTAAGGAATAAGTGGGTATAGATAATGGATGGATGGATATACACTGCTCAAAAAACTAAAGGGAGCACTAAAATAACATATCCTAGATCTGAATGAATGAAATATTCTTATTAAATGCTTCGTTCTTTACATAGTTGAATGTGCTGACAATAAAATCACACAAAAATTATCAATGGAAATCAAAGTTATTAACCCATGGAGGTCTGGATTTGGAGTCACACTCAAAATTGAAGTGGAAAAACAAACTACAGGCTGATCCAACTTTGATGTAATGTCCTTAAAACAAGTCAAAATGAGGCTCAGTAGTGAGTGTGGCCTCCACGTGCCTGATGACCTCCCTACAACGCCTGGGCATGCTCCTGATGAGGTGGCCGATGGTCTCCTGAGGGATCTCCTCCCAGACCTGGTCTAAAGCATCCGCCAACTCTTGGACAGTCTGTGGTGCAACGTGGCATTGGTGGATGGAGCGAGACATGATGTCCCATACAGTGGGTACGGAAAGTATTCAGACCCCTTTAAATTTTTCACTCTTTGTGTCATTGCAGCCATTTGCCAAAATCAAAAAAGTTCATTTTATTTCTCATTAATGTACACTCAGCACCCCATCTTGACAGAAAAAAACAGAAATGTAGAAATTTTTGCAAATTTATTAAAAAAGAAAAACTGAAATATCACATGGTCATAAGTATTCAGACCCTGTGCTCAGTATTGAGTAGAAGCACCCTTTTGAGCTAGTACAGCCATGAGTCTTCTTGGGAATGATGCAACAAGTTTTTCACACCTGGATTTGGGGATCCTCTGCCATTCTTCCTTGCAGATCCTCTCCAGTTCTGTCAGGTTGGATGGTGAACGTTGGTGGACAGCCATTTTCAGGTCTCTCCAGAGATGCTCAATTGGGTTTAGGTCAGGGCTCTGGCTGGGCCAGTCAAGAACGGTCACAGAGTTGTTCCAAAGCCACTCCTTTGTTATTTTAGCTGTGCGCTTAGGGTCATTGTCCTGTTGAAAGGTGAACCTTCGGCCCAGTCTGAGGTCCTGAGCACTCTGGAAGAGGTTTTCTTCCAGGATATCTCTGTACTTGGCCACATTCATCTTTCCTTCAATTACAACCAGTCGTCCTGTCCCTGCAGCTGAAAAACACCCCCACAAAATGATGCTCCCACCACCATGTTTCACTGTAGGGATTGTATTGGGCAGGTGATGAGCAGTGCCTGGTTTTCTCCACACATACCGCTTAGAATTAACACCAAAAAGTTCAATCTTGGTCTCATCAGACCAGAGAATCTTATTTCTCATAGTCTGGGAGTCCTTCATGTGTGTTTTGGCAAACTCTATGAGGGCTTTCATGTGTCTTGCACTGAGGAGAGGCTTCCGTCGGGCCACTCTGCCATAAAGCCCCGACTGGTGGAGGGCTGCAGTGATAGTTGACTTTGTGGAACTTTCTCCCATCTCCCTACAGCATCTCTGGAGCTCAGCCACAGTGATCTTTGGGTTCTTCCTTACCTCTCTCACCAAGGCTCTTCTCCCACGATTGCTCAGTTTGGCTGGACGGCCAGGTCTACGAAGAGTTCTGGTCGTCCCAAACTTTTTCCATTTGAGGATTATGGAGGCCAGTGGGCTCTTAGAAACCTTGAGTGCTGCAGAAATTCTTTTGTAACCTTGGCCAGATCTGTGCCTTGCCACAATTCTGTCTCTGAGCTCCTTGGGCAGTTCCTTCGACCTCATGATTCTCATTTGCTCTGACATGCACTGTGAGCTGTAAGGTCTTATATAGACAGGTGTGTGCCTTTCCTAATCAAGTCCAATCAGTTTAATTAAACACAGCTGGACTCCAATGAAGGAGCAGAACCATCTCAAGAAGGATCAGACGAAATGGACAGCATGTGAGTTAAATATGAATGTCACTGCAAAGGGTCTGAATACTTATGACCATGTGATATTTCAGTTTTTCTTTTTTAATAAATTTGCAAAAAATTCTACATTTCTGTTTTTTTCTGTCAAGATGGGGTCCTGAGTGTACATTAATGAGAAATAAAATGAACTTTTTTGATTTTGGCAAATGGCTGCAATGACACAAAGAGTGAAAAATTTAAAGGGGTCTGAATACTTTCTGTACCCACTGTATATCATATACATATATATAATTTATACTTTATGGGATAAAATACAGAAACTGACCTTTTTTAATACTCTGGATTAAAATAAAAGCATATTTTAACATAAGATATTTATTCATTTATTTACTTATTATTTATTTATACTCTTTAGAAAGAGTATGTACTTTATTTTGTCTGTCTGTCCTGCTGTAAACTCATCTGAAAACAATGATTTGAAAGACAAACTTTAAAGAAAAATACAGAAAACCATTACTCAAATAAACAAACACCTGTTAAACTGGCCTGACCTCAGTTTTCTATCTATTAAGTCCTGAACACTGACCTGCTGATCGCTAAGACCAGAGGACGACTCGGGCTCGTTGGTCGGGTGGTCTGGGTCGATGAAATCTTGATCCTGGGTCTCGTCTTTTATTCCGCTGTCGGTCTCGTCCAGTTTGGTGAAACCCGGATCCTGATTCTCCTCTTTAACTGCGCATTTGTTGTGGTCGTGGTAGACGAAACTTGGGTCCTGGCTCTCTTGCTTTATTTCGTCCTTGTGATGGTTCAGTGCAGTACAACCCGGATCCCGATTCTCCTCTTTAACTGCACCTTTGTTGCGGTCCTGGTTGCCAAAACCTGGGACCTGGTTTTCTTCCTTTATTTCGCTCTTGTAGTACTCATGGTTGATAAAACCCGGGTCCTCGTTCTCCTCCTTCATAATGATGTAGTGGTCGTGATCGATAAAATCCGGTTCCTGACTCTCCTCTTTAATTTCATGTTTGTAGTGGTCCTGGTAGACGAAACCTGGGTCCTGGTTCTCCTCTTTAATCTCGTTTTCGTAGTAGTTATCTCTGTTTTCATGCTCTGGTTCTGTTTTTGTCGGTGCCATTTTGAGACGCAAACGTCACCAGAAGCTCAGCCCCGCCCCTTTAGTAACCGTTGCTAAGTGTCAGCAGTGTGTGACAGGGCTTCGATGGGAGTGTTATCAGTGTTTGAGTCACTGTCAAAATATCATGGTGTGGAAATTGATGTGTGACAATAGTAAAGTTTGTGTACATTATTTACATTTGTAGACGTGTGATATGCAAGAAGGTATTTATATTCACATTGGAGTATGAATTGAATATTTCATTTGGAAACAAATTGTGTGACTGTGGCTATATAGTGTTTTCAGACTTAAACTATGAGGACCACCATGTCCATGGTGTCACTGTAAAGCAAACACTGAGGGTTCATATGATGTGTTTCACTTCGTTCTACATCAGAGGTGGGCACTAGCGACTAATAAGGGCCATAGTGCTGCTTGTTTTCCAACTGTCCCTGCCTTACCAGTGCTGATTACCTGGGTTAGGTGTGTTCTGCCAATTGGAAGCTTGAAGGTACCAATTCATTTTGTCTTCCCCCACTTCCACCCTCAGCTGAGATGGTATTTTGTGATTGGCTGAACACACCTGATCCAGATAATCAGCAGTGGGTAGTGCAGGGATAGTTGGAAAACAAGCAGGGCAGTGGCCCTCGAGGAACATGGATTGCCCACAACTGTTCTAGATCCAAATAAATCAGTTTAAAGGCTGTAAATAAGTCACTGTGTGGACTGTTAGACTAACATTTACATCATATGTCCCTCAGCATGTCTATAATGTCTGCACCAAATTTTACTCTGACACAAAGCAATGAGTCCAGAAAGCACAACAGCAACCAACCCCCATCAGGAGGCTCTAGAGCTCTTCACAGCCACTGGATGCTGATAGATCCTGTTGAAATGGATCAACAACATTTTGAGTGCACAAACTGGGATGTACTGATGGAGAAGAAGGAATTGGACAATGACTTGGACAAGAGAGTCAACATCATCACTGACTACATTAATTTCTGTAGAGACACTGTACCCCCAAATAGTAATAACAATAAACCATGGATCACCAGTGACATTAAAGACCTCCTGAACCAGAAAAAGGGGGGTTTCCAGGACAGGGATACGGAGAAGCTGAAGTGAGCTAAGGTGGAGTACAAGAAAAAGTTGGAAAAACAGCTGGAGAACAATAATACCAGGGGGGTGTGGAGAGGGGTAAGGACCATCACTGGCTACAAACTGAACAACTCTCAGTGTTTGGATGATGATGTGGATAGAGCCAATACCTTCAACCAGTATTACATCAGGTTTGACAATGATGTGGCTACTTGCATCTACATCTCTACAGCTACTCCCTCCACCACCACCCCTGTGGTTGCTCCCTCCACCTCTGAAGCTCCTCACTGCACCTCATTCTCTAAGCTCCAATGGAAGGCTCATCTCGCTGCGCTGCATAACTGAGAGGTTGAGGATGTTATGTGTTGGTGCAGGGGGCTGGAGCGAAGGAGAGGTGGTAGGACCCAAATGCAGAACCAAAGAACTTTATTCTTCCTGGGATCACCAGGGCAGGGAAAACACAAAAACATAAGCCGAATAAAAAACTGAAAGGGAAACTGAAATTCGCCGAATGAGACGGGAAAACTAGAGGAACCGAATCAAACGGTAGCAAACATATGCTATCTATCATCAGGTAATGCTTCAGCAAAGAACAAAGGAAACAAGGAAGTATATATAAGGAGAACACAAAGCATAATTGCCAACAGGTGAAACTCATGAACTCAATTAATTGGGAGCGCTAAGCTGCCGGGGACCAGTGCAGGGGGAAAAGAGGAAGTCTTGTCAAAGTAAAGGTCCCCAGCAGGAAGTCCCAAAGGGGAATCATGACAGAGGAGATCATTTGTCCCCACAGCCATTAGACTAATTAATGGTAATAATAATTGTTGATATGTTAGTTATGCTATTTATGTTATATGTTATTAACTGAGTGCCTTTATCTGTTAATTATATTTCAAATGTTATATTTTATAGTGAAATTTCTATGTTAAAGTTAATATAAGAGCTGCAGGACAATCTAAATTTGGAAATTTAGATTGTCTCAGCAGGTGAGAGGTGTTGTCCATGATGGATGTTAGCTTGGCTAAAATCCTCTCACCCACCTCCTCCACGGAGGCCAGCGGACATCCCAGGACAGAGCTAGTTTATTGTTGAGGTGAACACCCAGATACTTAAAGCTGTTCACGAGCTCAATGTCCAAGCCCTGGATGTTCACCTGTGTGTGAGGTAGTGTCCTTCTCCAGAGGTCAATCACCATCTCCTTTGTCTTACTGGTGTTTAATCACAAGTGGTTGCGCTGGCACCAGTCAACAAAGTTCATGATGACTGACCTGTACTCCAGCTCATTCCCCTCAGACACACAGCCAACAATGGCTGAGTCATTGGAGAATCTCTGGAGATGACAGCTGTGGGAGTTGTATGTGAAGTCCAAAGTATAGAGGGTGAAGAGGAACGGCAAGAGCACCATTGCCTGAGGGGCCCCAGTGCTGCAGACTACCACATCAGATGCACAGTTACGCCGCCTCACGTACCGCTGCGTCTTGTCAGATGGTCCATGGAGCCAGGTTCCTATCCACTGCTGCCTCCTCTAGCTGGAAGGGATGGTGTTAAAAGCACTGGAGAAGTCCAAGAACATGACTCTCACAGCACGCCTAGCAGTCTCCAGGTGAGTCAGCGCACGGTGCAGCAGGTAGATGATGGCGTCATCCACTCCAATGTTCTGCCTGTATGTGAGCTGCAGCAGGTCCAACACTGTGCTTACCACGGAGTGTAGTTGGCTGAGGATGATCTTAACACTTCACACTAACAGTCTTCATCAGTGGGAGGTCAAGGTGACTGGTCTGTAGTGGTTGGACTCCTTGGCGTATGCCGTCTTAGGCACCGGTAATTAAAACTCACAATAACAAACACTCTGGGCGTTCCTAAGGCAAATTACTTTGGGTAAATTCAATTAAGTAAACTTAAAGACCATACAAATAAAACTGGTAAAGCAATAAAATGGAGAATAAACTTACATTTGCATGGATGCAAAAACATGAGGAACAAAAGTGCATGTCCAAATGAAAGTGTATTCCAGAGTGGGGGATAAATTGAATTTCCCATAGGAGGGCTACTTGAGAGGGTGACGGGGTGGGGGGTACTCTGGTAGAGGGTGAATTCTGATTGGTTGAGGGATAGGGTGTTATGCACTGTTGAAAACAACAGTGTCCAGGAACAGAAAACAGTAATAACCTAGTGATACCCTAATGTCCAGCTAAAATTAATAACCCAGTGAACAGACACTCTGGAAAACCAGTGCCTCTAGATGAGTTCATTTTTGACGTCAGCCCTGACCTCTGCCCCTGACAGACCCTGGTGTAAGTTCATTACAAATGGATAATGTACAGACATACACTGTTCAAATCCCGATCCAGACCCCCAGAGTTTAAAATCTCATTACCTTAAATTGGTGAATGTCATGTTTGAGTTATCATAGCTGGGTAATGCCCAGTGTTATGGCACCAAACAAGACAGAATTCATGGATTGATGAATTGAAACATTAAATATGGCTCTTGCTATCTATGCAGGTCCTCAGACGTAAAGTCCCAGAGTTAGAGACTATATCGTCCAGTTATTAAGGACTGTCTGCAGTTCCAACAGTGAACATTCATGCCAGACTCCAGTATCTAGTGCAGCAACGGGTTAGCACATGGTCTGTTATTAGGAAAAGCTCAGCATCTTCACCCTTTGAGAAAAAACCCTCTGGGAGGAGATTATTGATAATTGTATTGAGATTCGTTTTAAATCTAATAAGTTCACAACATTCCCTGACACTTAAAAAGGTACAGTTGGGTTGTATTTACACATGAACTGTTCTTTTTCAGTGCTAATTAGTGAATGCTAATAGGCTAACATGCTAAACTAAAATAGTAAACCTGTGAGATAGGTGTGTAACATATTTCCAGACATTGATTTTTGAGGGATCTTTTTTCCGTTTTATTTTAGTATCTTTTTTTTTTTTTTAATTTTTGTTCATTAGTGTTATTGGTATTTTATTTACATATTTCACGGATTTTACGTGTTATTTCCCTGACCTTAACCCTCTGGGGTCGACGCACGTGCCGGCGCGTTTTGACGCATCTTTTCCTGATAAGGCCGGAACAAACTTAAATTACTCCGTCAATTCTGATCGTACAGATAAATGAAATATATCATTCAAATCTGTAAAGCGTCTAGTTTTAGTGGTATACCATCATAATAACAACAAAACGTTGTGCTTTTTTTAAATAAAGAAAGCCGACAGGGTGCGCTCTCTGCGCCTTTTCTGTCTCTGCCATTTCTCTTCACAGATGCGTAAATAAAACAACCAGAATCTCATGTGGTAGAAATTTCTTTAAGTTTGAGAGTTGCTAATTCTCAGAAAACAACCACAAGTGTGATGAATCATCTCAGGTTTAATCACGGGTCTGGAGAGGACGTCCTTGCAGAAGTCCTCTGCCACCTGTGTTACAAGAGCAGTTTATTCAATTCAATTCAATTCAATTTTATTTGTATAGCGCCAAATCACAATACAAATCATCTCAAGGCACTTTACAAAAACTAAAACTAAAAACCCAACAATTCCCTTATGAGCAAGCACTTGGCGACAGTGGAGAGGAAAAAACTCCCTTTAACGGAAGAAAAAAACCTCCAGCAGAACCGGGCTCAGTTTGGGCGGCCATCTGCCTCGACCGGTTGGGGTGAGTGGATAGAGCAGAGAGAAAAGAACAGCAACAATAAACAACAAATAGACACTGCAAGTTGGTGGGGCCAGTAACTGCACATCAGCGATAAACAGCTCCAGGACCAGGGACACCTGCAGAAGGTACAGAGAGAGAGAGAGAGAGAGAGAGGGAGGGAGAGAGCACAAACTAGGGGAGAGAGAGAGCACAAGGTTATATACTGTACTTTGGACTAATCCTGAACAGACCGCCACATTGTTTGTTCAAGTACTATCTTCAGTCTTCTTACCATCAAAGAAACAAATTGTTGGCAGTCATTTACAACCTCCTACGCTAAAACACTAAACCAATAAACAGACAGAACCACATACCATGAAAGGGTCAAGCAAACATTCAACCCCCACATTGGTTTAAGTTAGTGACCATTTGCTCTGTTGTAAAATCCTCACATTCCCCCCCTTTTGACACAAAGTGACCAATCAGAGGGAAAAAAACATTACATTATTAGTCAGGGTATTTCTATAGCACTGTCATCATATGGGTTTCCTGAGGTCCAATCATTCAATTGTATTTCATCAGTCTTTGTTGATTCAGTTATAGGATATGTGTCCATGTCCTTTAAAGTGTGAAACTGTCCTTTTTTGAAGCTGATTTTGACCAAATCCTTGATTCCTCTGACATCTCCTTGCATTGCTCTGTCGAGACTGCAGGCTCCTTCTGTGAGGTGGTGTAGGTTCCTGCTGGTGAGCAGTTTGGAGAATTTTATTTTTTATCTGGTCCATGTCTGACTTCTCTCGGTTCCTTTCTGCGTGTAGACGTGTCCATACATTTGACAAAGTCTTTGTTTCCCAGCCAACACGACATGAATACAGTTTCCATGCGGGTGCAATAATCAGCTGGTGACTCACCCCCCTTTTCCAGTATCATGAATCTCAAACCAGCAGACTCTCTGAGGAACTGCAGTCCGCACAGCTTCATCCAAGGTGTCCATCGTAGAGGTGAATTGTTGTGATCCCACTGGTGCCGTGTTGTGGGTCTGATGTGTCCCCATCGGAGTTTGACAAATCTGCAAAACATAACTTCTACTTTCTCACCCTACATTTCTTTTTGTCTTTCTTATTCTCATCAACATCACTTCTCTACCTTTACCCTTAATTCTGCAGCAGATTTTTCTTACTTCTATTTCTGCCTCCCTTTCTCACTCCTGAAAAGAGTGCCAATTTATTTCTTCCTTCTTTGTTTTCCTTCTTTCACTTCCTCTTCTCCTTCTCAACAACATTCTATAACCACATTTTTAACCCATTTATCTACAATCAGTTAGCACTGGGGCTGGTGCTTACACTTTCATTGGGCTTATAACACACACACACACAATAGTTCTCATTCACACTGATCTTCCCATCTCATCATATGGTCAGATCTTATCACACAAACACTAACTTTGGGTAACTTTCTTCAGCCAGGTAGTTTGTATGACACATTCGTTCCGAGCAACGTCCCCTTATTGTACACACATTGTGCATACAAGACACTGAAGGAGTCACCACAAAGCTTATAAAATTATCACCTCATTCATATGCCCAGTTCATGATATGGGACAATTTCTAAGGTGGTTCTTATAGACAATAACATCTTACTACTCATAGACAATAGCGTACTTCTTATTTAACAGCTTAGCATATTATCCCAATAGACCACTTCGCTCTCAGAGTGCAGGCCTACTTGTGGTTCCCAGAGTTCTCAAAAGCAGAATGGGAGGCGGAGCCTTTAGCTATCAAGCTCCTCTCCTTGTTTATTGTTGCTGTTCTTTTCTCTCTGCTCTATCCACTCACCCCAACCGGTCGAGGCAGATGGCCGCCCAAACTGAGCCCGGTTCTGCTGGAGGTTTTTTTTTCTTCCGTTAAAGGGAGTTTTTTTCCTCTCCACTGTCGCCAAGTGCTTGCTCATAAGGAAATTGTTGGGTTCTTAGTTTTAGTTTTTGTAAAGTGCCTTGAGATGATTTGTATTGTGATTTGGCGCTATACAAATAAAATTGAATTGAATTGAATTGAATTAGTTCACATTAACAACATTATCATACTTCTCATTAACCCTCTGGGGTCTGAGGGGGTTTTTGGGGCCTGGACAAATTTTGACATGTCCTGACATTTGTACTTTTTTCAGTGTTTTTTAAACATATTAATGTTTAAAGTCTGATAACACTGTAATCAGCACAAAATTGGCTACAATAATATGTGAGCAGCAAGTTTATACATGATTGTGTTTTTGAGAAAAAAGTGTTTATGCATGGTTAGTGAAAAACTACAATTTTTTACTCACTGAAATAAGACCATAAAACACAAACAGAACATTGGTTCACAAGACTTTGGAGACCAGCATGTTGTAGGCTAAAGTGTTTACTTCAGAGTGCTGTGAATGTCATCTTGTTCACACATTCACAGTAAACAATACACTGATTTAAATTTTCTAAGACACTTTTTGTCCAGAAAGACCATACGCAAGAGGGTGTGTCTGAGGATGAATAGTCATGTGATTTACCTGAGAACACAAAAGACACACTGAACGATCAGACAAAGACGCGCATAATGAGCCTTTCAGTCAATGTAGATGGGACGGATTAGTGCAGCACAATACAACACAATGAGGAGCCAAACGATCCTCATTTGAGTTAAAATCAGTGTTTTTACTCTGAGGACAAGCTAAACTATTTGTCTCTGTGTGGAATGTAAGGAGCGCCGCTTCACGTGCGTAACGCGCCATCATCCAAACGCGCCGAAAAAGTGCGTAAATTCTATGATGAAGTTTGATATTTTGTGTCATTTCTCGGGGGTGTGCACATATTTACCTGGTTCACCTGAGATTATTTACATGTGAACAGTGAACAGAGTACAAGGCGGGACCGCATTACCTGTAATGAGGTGAGACAGGAAGAAACGGACTTCTCCTTACGTTCATACGGATTAAATAAAAAGTGATGATTTGTTTTCGACTTGAATTGTTTCACTCAAAAGAAAACATTTCAAGCTTTCTAGCCATATGATTCTTATTTTTATGAGCCAAGTATTCGCTGAGATTCTGGTTGTTTTATTTACGCGTCTGTGAAGAGAAATGGCAGAGACAGAAAAGTCCGAGAGTGCACCCTTTACAGATTTGAATGATATACTTCTTTTATCTGTACGCTCAGAATTGACGGAGTAATTTAAGTTTGTTTCGGCCTTGTCAGAAAAAGATGCGTCAAAACGCGCCGGCGCGTTCGTCGACCCCAGAGGGTTAACAATCATAGCTTACTTCTTCAGTACTGTCTTAATTTTTTCATGTTTTCCACGTACGGGTCGTTTCCTTAATAAACCATATGGCTTCCCGAAGGAAAGCCATACAAGTGTGATGAATCATCTCAGGTTTAATCACGGGCCCGGAGAGGACGTCCTTGCAGAAGACCTCTGCCGTCTGTGTCACAAGAGCAGTTTATATACCGTACTTTGGACTAATCCTGAACAGACCTCCACATTGTTTGTTCAGGTACTATCTTCAGTCTTCTTACCATCAAAGAAACAAATTGTTGGCAGTCATTTACAACCTCCTACCCTAAAACACTAAACCAATAAACAGACAGAACCACATACCATGAAAGGGTCAAGCAAACATTCAACCCCCACATTGGTTTAAGTTAGTGACCATTTGCTCTGTTGTAAAATCCTCACACTCAGCGAATACTTGGCTCATAAAAATAAGAATTATATGGCTAGAAAGCTTGAAATGTTTTCTTTTGAGTGAAACAATTCAAGTCGAAAACAAATCATCACTTTTTATTTAATCCGTATGAACGTAAGGAGAAGTCCGTTTCTTCCTGTCTCAACTCATTACAGGTAATGCGGTCCCGCCTTGTACTCTGTTCACTGTTCACATGTAAATAATCTCAGGTGAACCAGGTAAAGATGTACACGCCCCCGAGAAATGACACAAAATATCAAACTTCATCATAGAATTTACTCACTTTTTCGGCGCGTTTGGATGATGGCGTGTTACGCACGTGAAGCGGCGCTCCTTACATTCCACACAGAGACAAATAGTTTAGCTTGTCCTCAGAGTAAAAACACTGATTTTAACTCAAATGAGGATCGTTTGGCTCCTCATTGTGTTGTATTGTGCTGCACTAATCCGTCCCATCTACATTGACTGAAAGGCTCATTATGCGCGTCTTTGTCTGATCGTTCAGTGCGTCTTTTGTGTTCTCAGGTAAATCACATGACTATTCATCCTCAGACACACCCTCTTGCATATGGCCTTTCTGGACAAAAAGTGTCTTAGAAAATTTAAATCAGTGTATTGTTTACTGTGAATGTGTGAACAAGATGACATTCACAGCACTCTGAAGTAAACACTTTAGCCTACAACATGCTGGTCTCCAAAGTCTGTTTGTGTTTGTGTTTGTGTTTTATGGTCTTATTTCAGTGAGTAAAAAATTTTAGTTTTTCACTAACCATGCATAAACACTTTTTTCTCAAAAACACAATCATGTATAAACTTGCTGCTCACATATTATTGTAGCCAATTTTGTGCTGATTACAGTGTCATTAGACTTTAGATATTAATATGTTTAAAAGACACTGAAAAAAGCACAAATGTCAGGACATTTCAAAATTTGTCCAGGCCCCCAAAACCCCCTCAGACCCCAGAGGGTTAACAAAATAAGTTTATCTGTGTTAGTAAAGATAATAACCCAATTTTATCCACACAGTGACAGAAATGGCTTTCCAATGAAAAGTGGACCACAGATGTGTGAGAATATGCAACAGGTAATAAGGGATAATGAAACCAACATTATGGTTTGTCTGGATATATTAATTTTAAACCTCATCACTCCTCCCTCTACTGCGTAAGTGAACACAGGCAGAGAGAAGGATATGGATTCACTTTCTCTCTCTCACACACAACCACAGTGGTTAGACACTCAGACACAGGTAAACACAGCTGGTTTCCAATAAATGGAGGGGGGGTGGAGCCACAGTGATTGTGTGAGCCAGGTACCTGAAAAGAAGGAGGGAACAGTGAAGGTGTTCAGACTCCATTTACAGACAACAAAACAGAAAGAGAAGACGTGGCAGGTGAAGGCAGGTGAGTGTTAATCCAACATTATTCTTATTATTTTACTGTCAGTCTGAGTCTGTTATCTCTCTGAGGACTGTGGAGGGAGAAGAGTCACTATAAACTTCAGTAAATAAAAAGAGATTCAAAGGAAAGAAGCAGCTTCAATTGTTTGTGTGTCTATGTGTGTGAAAGAGGACCAATTTGAGCTTAATATCCTGGGAGTTAGGCCATTTTGGCTGGTCACAGCTTGTTTGAGTGTTGGGACTTTGTTTTAAGATAAGGTCACAATTAGATTTAGGTTAGAGCAAGGATCAAGGGAAGGGTTTATGAGTGCACAGAACAGTTATGGGTGTGTGTATTGTTTGGTATGTTTGGATGTGACTTCCATGACTTCTCATTATTCTTGTGCTCGTGTGTGTGTGTGTGTGTGTGTGTGTGTATCTGTATCTGTATCTGTATGTCTGTTTAGTCAGTGGACATTGCCAGAAGGGGAACTTTCTGTCTCATCCATCATTTAAAATGACAACACACCTTGTGTTTGGGATAATTTACAGTGGGGTGAATAGAAAAGAAAGTAGCAGACTAATTCTCCTGAATACATGTTTATTTTCCTCCCGTGGCTGTATTTATTCTCACACACTTTCATAACCACACAACCATTTCGAGAAAAGGAACCCCAAATCCTAATGGGGTTTCACTCAGTTTTCACCGTAGGTGCATTGCAGATAGTATCAAAATATACTGCCTATTTTATGTGCACCCATACAATGACAATGCAATGCAATCAATTCTTAACAGCTGTTCTTCTGTTTGCTCACCTTGTTGCTTAAAGTGTCTGCTTAGCACTGTGTGAAAGCTTCATGTCTTGCCCTATTTATCTCAAAAACCAACCAGCATTATGAAGTGCTTTAATGCAAACTCTTGCATTTCTCTTTAGAGTTTGTGGGGGTTTTACACCGTGTCAAGGGGTCATTTGAATGTTTGCTTGACCCTTTGATGGTATGTGGTTCTGTCTCTTTTATTGGGTTAGTGTTTTATGGTTGTAGAGGTTGTAAATAACTGCCAACAATTTGGTTAGTGCTGGTAGAGGCCTGGAGGTAGAGGACACCTGAACAAACATGTAGGGTCTGCTCAGATGAGTCGACCCCTTGTGATAAAGTGTATACAAACCTGGTGTTGTAACACAGAGTCAGAGGATTTCTGCAAGGATGTCCTCTCCCGGCCCGTGATTAAACCTGAGATGATTCATTACACTTGTGGTTGTTTCTGAGAATTAGCACCGTCTGTTTGGGGCCACACAACAGTGTGTGTGTGTGTGCATGTGTGTCTGTCTTTGTCTGTGTGTGTGTGTGTGTGGGTGTGTCGCTGTCACTATCTTGTCTGGAAACATTCTCAACATGCCTTTGATTGTCTTTTGGAGAAAGGTGCGGCTTCAACCCAGTATGTTTGTTTTCCTGTACTTTTCCCGCCAGTTCACACCCCCTGAATCACACAGGTGAATGGAAATGAGCAGGGCCATTGTGAGTGACCTGTTTTGTATAATTAGGGTTACCATTTCCAAGATTTAAAGGTCAGAAGTTGCAAACTGCTTGTGGCTGCAAATTCATGGTGTCAGTGTTTAAATAAATAAATGCATCTCTGTCATGAGTCCCCTTCTGGGACACATAACAGAATGCTTCCACCATGCATGGACCCAGCGGACAGCAAGGGGAGGTCGCCGGAGGACAGATTGAGCGGGTGGCTCTTTCTTTCTTTCTTCTCTTCTCTTTCTTTCAGCTGTTTTTCAGCCACTTGCAATCCTCCGGGGATTACCGGGAGGTCATGGATTTGTGCGGTCGGTTGGAAGGGGAGTTTCGTCACCCTCCTCAGCAACAATTATTGTCATTTGTGACAAGGGAAAGGGCAGTTGTGATGGCTTCCCTCTTCGCCAACCTGCACGCCATACTGGAGATGTGCTTCCCTTCTATGAGGCAAGGAAGAGGTGCCTAGCCTCCCTCGATCCCGCGGCTGGAACACCAGAGCCCGAGCCCCCAGCTGGTTAGCCCGAACCCCTGGCCAGTGAGCCTATGCCCCAGTTCCCAGCACCCCAATCGCCTGAGCCCCTACTGACTTCCCAGTGTCCGGAACCTCAGGGTGCCGACGAAGCCATTCCCGCTGAGATTCCACGGCAGTCTTCTTCACTGGTTCCTCAGTCGCTTACGCCGGCAGAGGCGCACGCCATTTGGAGGGAACTCAAGACTCAGTCCCAGGCTCCATGGGACCTCGTGCCCATCCCAGGTGGCAGCACACCCACTACCCGATGATGACAGCAACGCGGTAGGGGGTCAATTCCATCTCCAGCTGGGGGGCCTGAGTGTTTCCTTTCCCAGCCTGAACACTTTGCTCCTCAGCTTAAGGTTCCTTCCCCTCAGGCTGGGTCTTCTCCCCCTCAGTCTGAGGCCTATCTCCTTCAGCTTAAGGTTTCATTTCCTCAGCCTGAGGTGTCTCTTCTTCACCCTGAGCTTTTTCTTCACCTCACTCGCCCAGCCTGAGCAACCACCCTTCCTTTGGCCCGAGCTGTGTTACCTCCCTCAGCCGGAGTCCCTTATCTCCCACTCTGGGTTCCCTCATACACTCTTTCCTTCTCTAACTGAGCCCAGTGTCTTCTTGCCGCTGGAGTCCGGAACTGTCTCTTCACTGCTGGAGTCCAGAGTTCCTTCCATGTCACCGGAGCCTCAGGCAGCCACCTCGCTGCAGCTCGAGTATCCAGCACCACAGCAGACAGGACCTCTGAACTGGCCGCCCCGACGACGACGTAGAGACTGACTCCAGAGCCTCAGTGCGCCAACGCTTGTGCCCCTGCTGGGGCTCACGTCTCCAGAGCCCCTGTTTCCGGACCCTCAGCGTGCCGACGATGACATCCCCACAGAGGTCCTCTTCCAATCTCCAGCGGGCCTGACATCTGTTTTCCCAGCTGGCCACTCACCGAGCTGCCCTCACTGCCCAGCCAGAGTTTCCGTGGGGTTGGCTCTCCCTTGGTCAGTGCGCATCACTGGGGAGGAACCTCGGACTGTGGACCGTCTTCCTCCCACCCACCCTTGCTGCCTATCACTTCATTCTCCCTCCTCTAAACTATGTTGGGAGCCGGCCCTCGAGGGGGGGGTACTGTCATGAGTCCCCTTTTGGGACTTCCTGCCGGGACTCTTATTTTGTAGGGACTTCCTGTTTTCCCCCTGCATTGGTCCCTGGCAGTTTCACGTTAATCACTGTGATCATTCTGACCTGTGTTCAATTACCTGCTGTTCAGTTCCTTAAAATAAATAAATACTTCCTATGCTTCCTTGTTCCTTGCAGAAGCATTAACCTGTGTTAGTGACTGAAAGCCTTTGTGAAAGCCTTATATGTCTTACGTGGCAGACTACGCCGTTACGCCGGCAATTAGATGTCAACTGTTACGGTTGAACTTGTGTTTTTCCTGAGCCCTGGGATTTCCAGGAGAATTGTTAAACCTCATTTTGTCCTGCATTTGGGTCCTGTCTCTCCTTCCTCTTTCCAGCACCTCAACACATAATCTCATTCATGACATACCATTCCAACAGCACCGGTTTCCTTGTCTATCTATCTATCTATCTATCTATCTATCTATCTATCTATCTATCTATCTATCTATCTATCTATCTATCTATCTATCTATCTATCTATCTATCTTTTACCCAAAGAGAGCTGGGATAGGCTCCAGCAGATCCCTGTGACCATAAATTGAATGGAATAAGCCGGTATAAATTATGATGGATGGATGGAAAACCATCTGAAATAACCAAGCCTGAATCCGATAATCAGAAAACCAACTGAAATCTGATTGAAATGACTGTGTAGATGGTTTTTATTATCCCTGATGGATATTTGAATTAACAATGTATACATCTGTATCAGTTTAAGCACGTTTCAGTGTATTTTATATTTTAAGTAAACAGCTTTGAAGACTTCCAGGCCAACCAACCCTGGATTTTCCCCTTAATTCCTCCCCTGTATATCTTTGTGTACACTTTTCAAGTTTGACAGTGTTGTGAATATTCTGCATTATTTTTTCTGTGAATTTAAAGATTTTAATAACCTGCTGAGAATTTTATGTCCTGCAATTACAGATAATTTTATAAGGATTTGTTTTATGGATTGGAAGATGAATTTTATATGTTCTCTCTGAAGAAGTCTTTGTGTATGTGTGTGTGTTTGGGAATGACTGATATGAACAGATTTGTTTGTCATGACTCTTGTGTTCAGAGCTCACAGTCAGTGTCACTGGTTTCCCTCTCATACCAGAGAAGATGAGGGTTTGTGTGGAGGAAGAGGATGACAGAGCTGGGTCTCCAGGATCCAGTTGTCTGTCTATGAAGAGTGACTTTTCCAAAGGTCATGCCCCAGACTTCAGTTCTGAACAGGGACTCTCAGACACAATGTAAGTGACTGTTTCTACTAACCATAAGCTGCACGTAAGCAAGATCATAACACATAAAACACACCTGTCTGAACCACCATTGCACTGTTGTGTTCATCATTTATGTACTTTATTCACTCTCCCTTTATAAAATTTTGAGGTTTTAATATAGATATGGATTAACAGTGCTTTCAAAAGATAATACACTTCTTGCCTGGTTTGCAGCATGATATTGATTTTCCTACTCATTTTCATGTTCTATACATTTTCTGGGTTTGGTTTGGTTTTTCTGGTGTCACCCCTGTTGATTACAGTGGAGCTGATCTCCCCATTTCTGACCATATGTTAATATCTTTTAATGACCACTTAGCACTATCTGAACTAAGGTGCCATGTGTAATTTCATTTTGCAATATTAATGGATTGTTGTAAGGCCTTTCCTGACTCCCAACCCTTTCAGTAGCCTGGTTGTTGCCGTGGCTACAAAACCTCAGCACCCAACGTCTATAGGGAGCAACTGGGTTCGCCAGCCCCGTTGCATTACTTCAGCCAATAGGTCTGAATACTTCACCCTTTTCGTTCATTTACTTCACTAATTGCAGCCTCTCATGGCACAGTTAGTTTCACAATGAATAAGGACTTTTGTGTGGTTGACCACAGTATTAGGGCTGGCCTGAGATTAGTTGTAATTATCTCAGGTGGAAAGATGAACCTCTGGTCCAGATCAACCTGCATTTTCCAGTCCGGGGCTGTGTCCAGCAGGGTTTTTTTTTTCTATTTTTGTAGTTGGCTTTACTAGAAGCTGTCTGCTCTTATGAAGGCATTGGCTTTTGTGAAACCAGGCGTTAGAGTAGAGAGGGCATTGGTGGTAGTTCTCCTTCCCTCCAGGATAATTGCCAGTTGTCTCAGAACCTGATTGTGCCTTCAGGTGTAACATCCTTGAGAAAGACTGGTTAAGACCAGGATAAGCCTTAGTGTTGCTGGGGTTTGACAGAGAGGACATGATGAATCTTCTCCAAACCATTGGTTAAGGTTCTTGGGTGTGGGGAACATCATAAGTGGCTCTGATGATGAAGGTCATTCTGCTTCCTTACATTTCCCACAGAGTTTTTATGTTGCTCCAGATTTTCCCAGTTAGTCCACTGTCCCTGTTTGGCCTGTGAGACAGCCTTTGTCCGTCCCTCTGTCTCCTCTTTCTGCCGGACCTCAGCTACTATCAGTTTTCACTTCTGGGTGGATGTTGCTTTGTGCCATATGTGTCGACTTGTCCCAAGTCCAAAACCCCCTCTTCCCTGCTGCACCTGTCGTACAATGTCTCCATGCCTGAGAGCTGTTTTTGCTTGCTGTATGGCCTCTGTCGGGGTTCACTTGCTCCCAGTTGCCAGTTTGGGAGCAGCTGCTTGTATTACAGCATCTTGAAACTTGATCAAGGTCATATCCAGTCTCACTTTGGTGCAATTGTACTCTTCAGTGAGGCTAGACAAAGGCAGTTCCAGGGCACCTTTCCCATACAGGCCAATAGTACTGAGGCATTGCAAGAGTCCAAGCCACTTCTTAATATAAAAATTGATTGTTCTCTCCAGCTTCTCAGGGAACAATCCAAATTGCAGGCACCACAGTTTCAGTTTGCCAGGAAGCAAGGTGTTATTTATGCTGTTAAGGCCTTTAATGGTTTCTTCCCTCAGTTGGTCACTCTGATCTAAGTTCTTGAGGTTTGAATGTACCATCGCCCTAAGCTTTTAACTGGCATTTCCAACATCATTGGAATGGGTGTTTCCTCGATGTGGAATCTCTGGTCTACCAGCTTCCCTCTGACAATGAATATGCTTCTAGATTTAACTTCATACATGCCCGTGTTATGTTGGCATGAAGCTTTTCCAGTAGACTTTTGGTACACGAAATGGTTGAAGTCAGGGTAGTCATGTCATCAACGTAGGCACGAAAACGAGGAAGATGCTGTCCAGACTGCAGATGTTCTCCTCCTACTACTTTTTTTATTTTCAAAAAATGCGCCGTTCTGAATGGCAGCAAGTCTGTGTAGCTCCTGTGTTTTTTTGAAGTTTTTTGTAGTTTTTTTGTATGTTTTTTTTTTGTAGGTCTGAATACTTGTTGCCATGTGTACTGGCTGAAGTTGAGTAGTGTACAGTAGAGATGTTATATGTTATTAACTGAGTGCCTTTATCTGTTAATTATATTTCAAATTTCATGCACAAGTTAATAAGAGCTGCAGGGCAATCAGAATTTCTATCTATCTATCTATCTATCTATCTATCTATCTATCTATCTATCTATCTATCTATCTATCTATCTATCTATCTATCTATCTATCTATCTATCTATCTATCTATCTATCTATCTATCTATCTATCTATCTACTACCCATTTGGAAGTTTGAATAATCATAAGACATGCAGAACTCTTCCTTCCTTTTTTGAAGTCTGGATTTGATGCCGTTTCATACTAGTATGTTCCAAGCATCCTGAGAAACCTGGTTTACCAGCTTTCTGTATGGACATAGCAATCAAATTGTTCTGTTTGAGGTATGTTGTCAACCTTTGAGCAACAATGTGTCAAGATTTGTCAGACTTGAGGACCAAATAAACGCCCACACCACTCTCAGTTTAAGAGGTTTTATTGTCACAAGAATTAATGAGTGAGAATGTGAAGAATAGTTTGATGGGGACATAGACCAGACGATATATGGTGTAGGATGATTGCTGACTAAGCCCATGCCAGTAACTTCGGAGTAGCCTAGGCAGATGACTGATGGAATCCAGAATCTTGGCCCGCAGAGCAGCATCTGACGGAATCTGTCTTTGTTCTGGTCAGGAACTCCAAGTACTCTGATAAGCAAACTCAAAACAGTTAAATGTAACAGAGAAACTCCTCCAAAAGACTAATCCAAAAACAAGAATGGGAGGGAGAAAATCACAGTTCTCTTGGTAACTTAAAAAAGGAACAAAGCTAAACACGGAAAATCATGGTTCTTGACTTCAGATAGTCCAATCATGGAAATCCTCCCGGACCTCTTGACATCATGCGAGTGACAATCCACTTGAAAATAATCAGAGTTCTTCTTGAAGGTAAGCAAAGACTTGCTTGATGAATTACCTCCTGGGTCGGGCAGTATGAATGATGCTCTTCTGGACGTGGCGAAGCAGACAATCCGGCGATCTGAGTGTGGTCGGCGAGGAGTATAAGAGCTGTGAAAATACAATAGCAAACAGGTGAGTAATGTTGACAAATTAGCTGACAGGAAACGGAGAGCAGCCGGCTGCACGTGGACCCTTCAAAACAAAGGTGGGGCGTTGGAAGTAAAACTGCCCGACATGACACAATGCTCAGTGCTCCTTCAACAGAAATCAAGAGATTGAGTTGTCAAAATTGGTTGATGCTTGAGGCATCCTTTGGAATTAACACTCCGCCTGCTCTTTGCCATGTTTTTTGGATGGTTTGCTTCTTCCAAGCCACTTTCATTTACCTTCACAGGAACCGAAGGACCTCTGGAGCATTCTTATGAAGTTGGTGTGGTGGGCAGGGGATGGGGCGGTGCCCTAGTGCCCTCGATTGGCCAGCTGCCACTGCGTTTTTGACTACATAAAGAGCGCAAGTGAAAGTGTGCAAACAGTGTAGAAAGTACACAAGAGAGTATATGTATATACCCTAAATATGAGTATATTTAGGGACAAAACAAAGTGATGTAAGTGTAAACATGACATGCTGCACAGTGTAGATAAGTAAATTACAGGTTGGTGATGAAGAGCAGGTGGCACCAACCATGTTCCTCAAGGCCCGCTGTCCTGCCTATTTTTCAGATATCCCCGCTCTACACACTGGTGACTACCTGGATCAGGTGTGTTCAGCCAATCAGAAACTGGAAGAGAAGAGATAGTTGGAAAACCAGCAGGACAGTGGGCCTTGAGGAGCAGGGTTGGTGACCCCTGATGTAGAGTATTACTTGAATAATTAGCAGCAAATAATTGGCAATAAAATGCCAGCTATCCTGTGGGCTAAGATTTCACTGGTACAATTAAAAATTGTCAGTACCAACAGCACAGCTTAAGCTGTTCACGTTTTAGTTCTAGATTTGTTTTATTTATACAGGAAATTTCTTCACAGAGAGAAAAAGAAAACTGGTATTTCTGTGGAGGAAATCTTGTTAAGGAGCAATCTAATGAGGAAACGTTTTGGTTCCTGGAGTGGAAGAAGATCCTGGTCCTGCAGACCTAAACTGCAGACAGCCAGCCAGGCCAGCACTGTAAAAAGTAAGATATTACATTTCTCATTTTTGAAAACTGGACTACTTGTTTCATAATATGTTTGTTATGTCACAGATTACAAATTTTTGTTCATCAAATTCTTTATGCTCACAATGTTTCTTATACATAGCAGATGTGGGTCTGCTGGAGGTTTTAGATGAACATAAGACCAATTTGAGGATGAGATGTGAATGTGTGACTGAAGGAACTGATCAAAGAGGAAGTGGAATCCTCCTCAACAAGATCTACACTGAGCTCTACATCACAGAGGGACTGAGTCAAGACGTTAATACCCAACATGAGGTCAGGCAGCTAGAGACCCCTTCCAATATGAAGACCTTCCATGACACTCTGATTAAGTGTCACAAGATCTTTAAAGCCTTCCCTGACCAGCAGAAACCCATCAGAGTGGTTCTGACCAGTGGTGTTGCTGGTGTTGGAAAAACCTTCTCAGTACAAAAGTTCAGTCTGGACTGGGCAGAGGGTTCAGAAAACCAAGACATCACTCTGCTGGTCCTACTTTCGTTCAGGGAACTGAACCTGATTAAAGATGAGCAGATCAGTCTTCTCAGGCTGCTCCATGTTTTCTATCCAACATTACAGAAGGTCACAGCAGAGCAGCTGGCTGTCTGTAAAGCTCTGTTTATCTTTGACGGCCTGGATGAAAGCAGACTTTCACTGGATTTCAACAACAGGAAGATGATGTCTGATGTCACACATGAGGCCTCAGTCAATGAGCTGCTAATAAACATCATCCAGGGGAATCTGCTTCCCTCAGCTCTGGTCTGGATAACTTCCCGACCTGCAGCAGCCAATCAGATCCCTCCTACATGTGTGGACAGGGTGACAGAAGTACAAGGCTTCACTGATGCCCAGAAGGACGAGTACTTCAGGAGGAGGTCCAGGGATGAAGAGCTGTCCAGAAGAATCATCTTACACATCAAGACATCCAAGACCCTCCACATCATGTGTCAAATCCCAGTCTTTTGTTGGATCACTGCTACAGTACTGGAGCACATGTTGACCACAGAGCAGAGAGGAGAGCTGCCCAAGACTCTGACTGACCTATACTCACACTTCCTGCTGGTTCAGACAAATAGGAAGAAGCACAAGTACCATGAGGGAAATGAGACAAGTCCACAGGAGCTGACAGAGGCTGACAGGGATGTTCTTCTGAAGCTGGGGAGGCTGGCATTTGAACAACTGGAGAACAGAAACATCATGTTCTACCAAGAAGACGTGGAACAGTGTGGTCTGGATGTCACAGAGGCCTCAGTGTACTCAGGAGTCTGTACAGAGATCTTCAAAAGAGAGAGTGTGATTTACCAGAAATCAGTCTACTGCTTTGTTCATCTGAGTGTTCAGGAGTTTCTGGCTGCAGTCTACATGGTCCACTGTTACACAAACAGGAATACAGAAGTATTGAAGAAGTTCCTAGGGAAAGACGAGACAGATTTAACTGTGGATGTCTTTCTGATCAAGGCACTGATAAAATCCCTCCAAAGTAAAAGTGGCCATCTGGATCTCTTTGTACTCTTCCTTCATGGCCTCTGCCTGGAGTCCAACCAGCGACTCTTAGGAGGCCTGCTGGGTCAGACTGAGAACAGTCCCAAAACCATCCAGAAAGTCATCAAAAAACTGAAGGACATGAATACCCAAACAAGAGGACATGAAAAAAGAAAAAGGGACATTAGCATGTACAATATCTCTCCTGACAGAAGCATCAACATCTTCCACTGTCTAATGGAGCTGAACGACTACTCAGTCCATCAGGAGATCCAAGAGTTCCTCAAGTCAGGGAACAGATCAGATAAGGAACTCTCTGAGGTCCACTGCTCAGCTCTGGCCTACATTCTGCAGATGTCAGAGGAGGTTCTGGATGAGCTGGACCTGCACAAGTACAACACATCAAAGGAGGGACGACGGAGACTGATTCCAGCTGTGAGGAACTGCAGAAAGGCTGTGTAAGTCCAGATGTGATCATCAACATAATGTTCCTCTTGTTTATTGTGATAATGACAGCAGCTGGATTATGTCCCAGATGTTCTTGAGCTGTTCCAAATGGTGCAACTACAAAAGTTGCAGATGTTGTGGTTTTTTGATATCTGTCATTCATTTAATTTGCAAATGATTTTAGATCTTTGGTAAATATGTGTGCCCTCACAGACTTTCTGACTGTGGACTCTTAGAGACTCACTGCAACATTGTGGCCTCAGCTCTGAAGTCCAACCCCTCCCATCTGACAGAACTGGACCTGAGTGAAAACTACCTGCATGATACAGGAGTGCAGCAGCTGTGTGGTGGACTTGAGAGTCCACACTGTAGACTGGAGACTCTGAGGTCAGTTTACTGACTGTTACTATTGTAGATCATAGATATTGAATCCACAACTGAAACTCATGTGAATGTTGGTTGTTCCCTTCAGTGTTTCCGTTGTTCTTCTATTCTCAGCAGACTAAGAATTATTCCTTCAGTTTCACTTCATTTCAGTGAGCTGTCTTCAATAATGTGTGTTCACTGGCATTTCTCCCAGCCACTGAACTCTTGGTTTCTACACAAACTGTAGGAAATAACCAGGAGTTTTTGCATGAAGTAGATATATTTTATTACATTTTGTTAAAAAAAGATGTATCCTCAGAGTTAGGGTTATCAAACCTCTCTAATCTGTTCTTAAAACTCAAGTTGCTGCCAACTTTTCAAAAAACCTTGGAGTGAGATTTGGTGGGGGCAAATCAAAAGTTTTAAACATACACAATGATATTTTTTTTTGTGCAAAAACATTTTTATTAATTTACTGTACATCACAGTCTCAGTGTAAGGTCTAGGGTCAAGTTACTACAGGTGTGTGACTCTGAATGTGTACAAACAAATAAGGGTCAAATTAACATGGGGGTACCAATGGGTCCAGTCTATTGAACCACTGAGAACCAGTTAAATTCTAATCCTTACCAAACAAAATAAACAGAAATAACCATTAATGGACACTCAAACAGTCCAAACAACAAACTGTGCCTCATCCTGCAACCCTATTAGTGTGCCTTGTTGTATTGACTTGTGGCCTTCTTTCAGACCAAGCTGTTCCTGGTCTTGGTCTTGCTCATCCTCACCACAGAAAACATAATTTCTGCATTCACATTTTTGAGTGCGGAAGCACCAGGGCAAGCTTCGCAATGCTGGCGAGCCTTTCAAACAGGCTTAACCCTGTCACCTGTAAAGAAGAAGAACAGAACTTTATCAATTCTTTGCAGGAAATTACCTTTCTTACAGGAGCAATTACACACCCATCACCCAGGACCAAGAAGCAAAGACTGACTATACATCTGTAATATGAAAAATTACAGAATGTAAAACATGATAAAAATTAACCCTATAAATATGCATAGTGTATAGTATGTAATGTATAAAAATATCCATGGAGAGTCAATATGCATGGCATAAGCATGGCAGTTAAGAGTAGTAAATAAGTGGAAATATGGAAGTCATTAGTTAGTGATTCGAATGTTTGATTTGGTATAATTTAACATCAGATACCCTCCCTGACACAACCCTCTGCATTTATCTGAACTTGGGACGGCACAAGATTTTCCATTGTGTTCCTGGTGTTCAAGAATAATTCTTACCTTATTATTTGGCTTGCCGTTTCAGCCCAGAAGCTCTCAATTTCTATCTCCTCTGGGTTGTACAGGGGACACACTGGCATGGTCTGGTATTCCAGGAACTTGTCATTCAGGAGGTCATGCTCCTGTGGTGCAGGGGAAAAATCCTAACCTCTCAAGAAAATAAAGGGCATCTTTTAAACCACATTCCAACCTCGAACATGTACAAACTTTGCATGCTTGAGCAATGGTTCTTGTAAGGGCAGCTTAAACCACAGCATTGATCAGAAATGCCAATACAACTTCATGAAATTTCTTTATCTGCTGTGGTGTGATTTCTCCATCATCCAGGAGCCTGCTGAGCTTTGTCCTGGTGGTGAAGCCAATATTGAGTTTTCGTCACAGATACAATAAATAAGGTTATCAGAAATGCACTGGCATGCTGCTGATCATATGCAGCATGACACATGAAATCCCATGTCAAGTGGACTGAAGGACCTGCTGTTTTTCCTGATGGCTCTTGCCCTTAATGTGTTGCTAAATATCTGTAAGACCCTGGTGGCAATATGCGTTTTCTACACAACATACAAAACACCAGTAATGTGGCTAAGACTTTCTTTAGTGATGAATGACTATGTTGTGGTCCACTCATTTTTAAATATACATCTGTATGTTCCTGCTCCACCCAAGGCTCTACTCTTCGGCCTCTGCTCAGGCCACCTCTGTTCTTGGTTTTGTATCTGACATTCTGTCTTTTGCTGTTTGTTTTGCTTTTTGCTGCTTTTCAGCCTGCTGTTGTATCTGTCGCTGTTCTGTTGGCTGCTTTTCTGTCTGTCTTGGACATGTCTGTTGCTGTCGTTGTTGTTGTTCTGTCCATCCTGATTGTTTGTCTGTCTCTCATGTGGCTCTTTTCTTGGGTGGCTGATCTTTTGAGAAATAAAAGAATATCTTTGTCTTTTCTTCTCGTGGCTCTGCTTTATCTTTTTGAGGCATATGTCAAACCTTCAGTCTTAAGTTCCAAATGACTGAGTCTCACAGAAAGTTCATGTATTTGTGTCTAAAGAGCCACATGTGTCAGCAGAAAATCCTCTGAACTAATCTTGTCTTTTTCCTTTTGGCTGCTCCCTTTAGGGGTCGCCACAACGAATCATTTGCCTCCATTTGACCCTATCCTCTGTATCCTTCACACGCACACCAACTATCCTCATGTCCTCCTTCACTACATCCAAGAACCTCCTCTTTGGTCTTCCTCTAGGCCTCCTTCCTGGCAGCTCTAACCTCAGCATCCTTTTGCCAATGTTTTTTTACTGTCCCTTCTCTGAACATCTCCCTGGCTTTTTCTCCAAAACATTTAACATGAGCTGTCCCTCTGATGTACTCATTCCTGATCCTATGCATCCTCGTCACTCCCAAAAAACATCATCACCTCCTGTCTTTTTCTCACACCACTGTCTCTAAACCATACAACATTGCTGGTCTCACCACTGTCTTGTACACCTTTCCTTTCATTCTTGCTGACACTCTTTTGTCACACATCACACCTGACACTTTCCTCCACCCATTCCAACCTGCTTGCACACGTCTCTTCACTTCTTTTCCACACTCTCTGTTGCTTTGGACTGTTGACCCTAGGTACTTAACCCTCTGGGGTCTGAGGGGGTTTTGGGGGCCTGGACAAATTTTGACATGTCCTGACATTTGTGCTTTTTTCAGTGTCTTTTAAACATATTAATATCTAAAGTCTAATAACACTGTAATCAGCACAAAATTGGCTACAATAATATGTGAGCTTCAAGAAAAAAGTGTTTATGCATGGTTAGTGAAAAACTACAATTTTTTACTCACTGAAATAAGACCATAAAACACAAACAGAACATTGGTTCACAAGACTTTGGAGACCAGCATGTTGTAGGCTAAAGTGTTTACTTCAGAGTGCTGTGAATGTCATCTTGTTCACACATTCACAGTAAACAATACACTGATTTAAATTTTCTAAGACACTTTTTGTCCAGAAAGGTCATATGCAAGAGGGTGTGTCTGAGGATGAATAGTCATGTGATTTACCTGAGAACACAAAAGACGCACTGAACACCACACCACACACCAGACAAAGATGCGCATAATGAGCCTTTCAGTCAATGTAGATGGGACGGATTAGTGCAGCACAATACAACACAATGAGGAGCCAAACGATCCTCATTTGAGTTAAAATCAGTGTTTTTACTCTGAGGACAAGCTAAAGTATTTGTCTCTGTGTGGAATACAAGAAGCGCTTCTTCACATCCGTGACGCGCCATCATCCAAACGCGCAGAAAAAGTGAGTAAATTCTATGATGAAGTTTGACGTTTTATGTCATTTCTCGGGGGTGTGCACATATTTACCTGGTTCACCTGAGATTATTTACATGTGAACAGTGAATTACCTGTAATAAGGTGAGACAGGAAAAAACGGACTTCTCCTTACGTTCATATGGATTAAATAGAAAGTGATGATTTGTTTTCGACTTGAATTGTTTCACTTAAAAGAAAACATTTCAAGCTTTCTAGCCATATAATTCTTATTTTTATGAGCCAAGTATTCGCTGAGATTCTGGTTGTTTTATTTACGCGTCTGTGAAGAGAAATGGCAGAGACAGAAAAGTCCGAGAGCGCACCCTGTCGGCTTTCTTCTTTCGGCCTTATCAGGACAAGATGCGTCAAAACGCGCCAACGCGTGCGTCGACCCCAGAGGGTTAAAATCCTCCGCCTTCTTCACCTCTACTCCCTGTAACCTCACCGTTCTACTTGAGTCCCTTTCATTTACACACATACTCTGTTCCTCTTCTTTCCATAGCAAACCTCCACTTCTCTAGAATTTCCTCCACCTGCTCCCTGCTCTCACTACAGATGACAATGTTATCTGCAAACATCATGGTCCATGGAGATTCCTGTCTAATCTCATCTGTCAACCTGTCCATCACCACAGCAAACAAGAAGGGCCTCAAAGCCGATCCTTGGTGCAGTTCCACCTCCACTTTGAACTCCTCTGTCATACACTTTTTCCAAATCTACAAAGACACAATGCAGCTCCTTCTGGCCTTCTCTATACTTCTCCATCAGCATTCTCAAAGCAAAGATTGCATCTGTGGTACTCTTTCTTGGCATGAAACCATACTGCTGCTCACAAATGCTCACTTCTGACCTCAGCCAAGCCCTCCACTACCCTTTCCCATAACTTCATTGTGTGACTCATCAGCTTTATTCCTCTGTAGTTTCCACAACACTGCATGTCTCCCTTGTTCTTAAAGATGGGCACCAGTACACTTCTCCTCCATTCCTCAGGCATCCTCTCACACTCATTTCCCTCAAGTAGCCCAGTTAAAACCTCTACTGCCACCTCTCCTAAACACTTCCATACCTCCACAGATATGTCGTCAGGACCAACTGCCTTTCCACTCTTCATCCTTACTGATCTTTGCTACTTCCTGCTCCACAGCAGTCACCTCTTCTACTCCTCTACTCTGTTCTAATATTTTCATTCAACTCTTCAAAGTATTCTTCCTTCCATCTTTCCATCACACTTGTGGCACCTGTCAAAACATTTCCATCCCTGTCCTTGATCACCCTAACCTGCTGCACATCCTTCCCATCTCTGTCTCTCTGCCTTGCCAACCTGTACAAATCCACCTCTCCCTCCTTAGTGTCCAACCTATCATACAAATCCCCATATGACCTTTGTTTGGCCTTTACCACCTCTACCTTCACCTTACATTGCATCTCCCTGTACTCCTGTCTGTTCTCTTCTGTCCTTTCAATGTCCCACTTCTTCTTAGCTAAACTTTTCCTCTTAACACATTCCTGAACTTCCTCATTCCACCACCAAGTCTCCTTATCTGCTTTCCTCTTTCCAGATGACACACCAAGTACCCTCCTACCTCTCTCCCTGATCACTTTAGCTGTAGCTGTCCAGTCATCTGGAAGAACCTCCTGACCTCCCAGAACCTGTTTCAGCTCCTGCCTGAAAGCCACACAACACTCTTCCTTTTACAACTTCCACCTGTGGGGCATAACCACTGACAACATTCAACATCACACCTTCATCTTCCAGCTTCAGACTCATCACCCTATCTGACACTCTCTTCACCTCCAGAACATTCCTAGCAAAATCCTCCTTCAGGATAACTCCTACTCCATTCCTCTTTCCATCCACACCATGATAAAACAGTGTGAACCCTGCTCCTAATCTATAGGCCTTGCTACCTTTCCACCTGGTCTCCTGAACACACAAGCTATCCACCTTTCTTCTCTCCATCATATCAGCCAACTCTCCAGTTTTCCCTGACAACATTCCTACATTCAAAGTCCCTACTCTAAGTCCTACACTCCTGCCCTTCCTCTTCTCTCTTACCTACGAACACGCCTTCCTCCTCTCCTTCTTCAACCAACAGTAGTCCAATTTTCACTGGCACTCTGTAGGTCAACAGCACCAGTGGCGGTCGTTGTTAACCCGGGCCACGACCGATCCGGTATGGAAGTCATATTTGTGATTCGCATGTTTGATTTGGCTGAAATTTTACGTAGGATACCCTTTGCATTTACCTGGACATGGGACCAGCACATGAAGACACTGGATTATGGTTGCATTATTTAAGTTTAATACTCTAATTTAAATCCTCAAAATATACATACTGTCACATCTAAGCTGCTCTGAAACTTGTGTACAGCTGGCAAATACTCAAAGTGAGGGAGGGTTTGAGATAATTTGTTGCTTTTTTTTTTCCAGATTCAGGGCGTGACACAAACACAATGAATTGGGGAAGGTAACATCAGACCTCAGGTTCATCCAAAGACTGAATATTAAAGAACAAGTAGATCAGAGTTAACGGACACTTCAACGTGAGAAATCAGGGATGTGGCATGAGAGCATGCGTGAGAGCATGTGAAACCAAAAAAATGTCTCATGGCGAAGAAGTCAGAAATCCTCCGTTGTATTGGCAGCTACTAAATGAACCAACATCAACATTAATGAAGCAGTTGATTAACCCGTAGCTTCAACATGAACGTCAGTTGAGCAGCAGCAGATGGGAAATATTGATAATTGGATGATACTGATTTTTTGGTAACTGGTAGAATAACCACTGCAACATTCTGACTTTTTACACCTGATTCTTCACAAACTACTGTGAAGGCTGGCATTCTGATGATCTACAATAACAGAACGACAAAGTCCCTCTACTCATTTCAGAGAAAAGCTTATTGATTAGGACACATCTGATTGATTATCAATCAGATAATCATTCAGAATCAATCATTTGATCCCCATCTTTGCTTCTTTATTCAGGTTGGGGAAGTGCAGTTTGTCAGAGACCAGCTGTGGTTATCTGGCCTCAGCTCTGAAGTCCAACCCCTCCCATCTGACAGAACTGGACCTGCGTAGCAACAATCTGCAGGATCCAGGAGTGCAGCTGCTGTGTGGTGGACTTGAGAGTTCACACTGTAGACTGGAGACTCTGAGGTCAGTTCATTGACTTTGTTACTATTGTATATCTTTTATAAATACAAAATCCTCTGGGGTCGACGCACGCGCCAGCGCGTTTTGACGCATCTTTTTCTGATAAGGCCGAAACAAACTTAAATTACTCCGTCAATTCTGATCGTACAGATAAAAGAAGTATATCATTCAAATCTGTAAAGGGTCTAGTTTTAGTGGTATACCATCATAATAACAACAAAACGTTGTGCTTTTTTTAAATAAAGAAAGCCGACAGGGTGCGCTCTCGGACTTTTCTGTCTCTGCCATTTCTCTTCACAGACGCGTAAATAAAACAACCAGAATCTCAGCGAATACTTGGCTCATAAAAATAAGAATTATATGGCTAGAAAGCTTGAAATGTTTTCTTTTGAGTGAAACAATTCAAGTCAAAAACAAATCATCACTTTTTATTTAATCCGTATGAACGTAAGGAGAAGTCCGTTTTTTCCTGTCTCAACTCATTACAGGTAATGCGGTCCCGCCTTCTACACTGTCCACTGTTCACATGTAAATAATCTCAGGTGAACCAGGTAAATATGTGCACACCCCCAAGAAATGACACAAAATATCAAACTTCATCATAGAATTTACTCACTTTTTCGGCACGTTTGGATGATGGCGCGTTACGCACGTGAAGCGGCGCTCCTTACATTCCTCACAGAGACAAATAGTTTAGCTTGTCCTCAGAGTAAAAACACTGATTTTAACTCAAATGAGGATCGTTTGGCTCCTCATTGTGTTGTATTGTGCTGCACTAATCCGTCCCATCTACATTGACTGAAAGGCTCATTATGCGCGGCTTTGTCTGGACGTTCAGTGCGTCTTTTGTCTTCTCAGGTAAATCACATGACTACTCATCCTCAGACACACCCTCTTGCATATGGCCTTTCTGGACAAAAAGTGTCTTAGAAAATTTAAATCAGTGTATTGTTTACTGTGAATGTGTGAACAAGATGACATTCACAGCACTCTGAAGTAAACACTTTAGCCTACAACATGCTGGTCTCCAAAGTCTTGTGAACCAATGTTCTGTTTGTGTTTTATGGTCTTATTTCAGTGAGTAAAAAATTGTAGTTTTTCACTAACCATGCATAAACACTTTTTTCTTGAAGCTCACATATTATTGTAGCCAATTTTGTGCTGATTACAGTGTTATTAGACTTTAGACATTAATATGTTTAAAAGACACTGAAAAAAGCACAAATGTCAGGACATGTCAAAATTTGTCCAGGCCCCAAAAACCCCCTCAGACCCCAGAGGGTTAACTGGAGGATATTTATGGAGATATTGGGACATCCAGATAGTAATGAGTTACAGTAATCTAGCCTTGAGGTAACAAATGCATGGACTAGTTTTTCTGCATCATTTTGAGACAGGATGTTCCTAATTTTGGAAATTCTATTACTACTAATCTCTACTTCTGGTAGCTACACTCACGGTCCTTTTTCCTAGGCACTGAAGGTCTATATCACCCCTGAGAGGGCACGGTGATATTGGTCAGACCTGCCTTTAGGTTTTTTCTAGTCTGTATCACCCCTGAAGAGGGCACGGTGATATTTTGGTCAGACAGAACTTCTTGACCCCCAGTTCAGGCACGGGTCGCACTGAGCTCTATTTCCAATCTCTGTCTACACTCACCACTAGTAAATTATCTCATTCACACTTGAGTACTCCACACTCACTTTATCTCTTACTATACAACACAAAACTTCACTACTGGAAATTAGAAACATTCAACTGTGTCTTATTAAGTACTAACCTTGTTATCTCTCCATACTTAACAATGTACCATATCATTCCCCCAACACACACCAAACACAATTCAGTCCATATAAATATTACCACATTCAGCAAACACCTTTCACATTCAGCCATTCCTTGTTCTTTCCACCATATCTATTCTTTTTATATAACGGGAATAGCAGTTGTAAGACATACAGTATCTCACAGAAGTGAGTACACCTCTCACATTTTTGTAAATAGTTTATCATATCTTTTCATGTGACAACACTGAAGAAATGACACTTTGCTACAATGTAAAGTAGTGAGTATACAGCTTGTATAACAGTGTAAATTCGCTGTCTCCTCAAAATAACTCAACACACAGCCATTAATGTTTAAACCGCTGGTAACAAAAGTGAGTACACCCCTAAGTGAAAATGTCCAAATTGTGGGCCCAATTAGCCGTTTTCCCTCCCCGATGTCATGTGACTCGTTAGTGCTACAAGGTCTCAGGTGTGAATGGGGAGCAGGTATGTTAAATTTGGTTATTGCTCTCAGTCTCTCATACTGGTCACTGGAAGTTCAACATGGCACCTCATGGCAAAGAAGTCTGAGGATGTGAAAGAAAGAATTATTGCTCTACATAAAGATTGCCTAGGCTATAAGAAGATTGCCAAGACCCAGAAACTGAGCTGCAGCATGGTGGCCAAGACCATACAGCGGTTTAACAGGACAGGTTCCACTCAGAACAGGCCTCGCCATGTTCGGCCAAAGAAGTTGAGTGCATGTGCTCAGCGTCATATCCAGAGGTTGTCTTTGGGAAATAGATGTATGAGTGCTGCCAGCATTGCTGCAGAGGTTCAAGGGGTGGGGGGTCAGCCAGTGCTCAGACCATATGCCGCACACTGCACCAAATTGGTCTGCATGGCTGTCGTCTCAGAAGGAAACCTCTTCTAAAGATGAGGCACAAGAAAGCCCACAAACAGCTTGCTGAAGACAAGCAGACTAAGGACATGGATTACTGGAACCATGTCCTGTGGTCTGACGAGATAAGATAAACCAAGATAAACTTATTTGGTTCAGATGGTGTCAAGCGTGTCTGGCGGCAACCAGGTGAGGAGTACAAAGAAAATTGTGTCTTGCCTACAGTCAAGCATGGTGGTGGGAGTGTCATGGTCTGGGGCTGCATGAGTGCTGCCGGCACTGGGGAGCTACAGTTCACTGAGGGAACCACGAATGCCAACATGTACTGTGACATACTGAAGCAGAGCATGATCCCCTCCCTTTGGAGACTGAGCCACAGGGCAGTATTCCAGCATGATAACGACCCCAAACACACCTTCAAGATGACCACTGCCTTGCTAAAGAAGCTGAGGGTAAAGGTGATGGACTGGCCAAGCATGTCTCCAGACCTAAACCCTATTGAGCATCTGTGGGGCATCCTCAAATGGAAGGTGGAGGAGCGCAAGGTCTCTAACATCCACCAGCTCTGTGATGTCATCATGGAGGAGTGAAAGAGGATTCCAGTGGCAACCTGTGAAGCTCTGGTGAAGAGGGTTATGGCAGTGCTGGAAAATAATGGTGGTCACACAAAATATTGACACTTTGGGCCCAATTTGGACATTTTCACTTAAGGGTGTACTCACTTTTCAATTCAATTCAATTCAATTCAATTTTATTTGTATAGCGCCAAATCACAATACAAATCATCTCAAGGCACTTTACAAAAACTAAAACTAAGAACCCAACAATTCCCTTATGAGCAAGCACTTGGCGACAGTGGAGAGGAAAAAACTCCCTTTAACGGAAGAAAAAAAAACCTCCAGCAGAACCGGGCTCAGTTTGGGCGGCCATCTGCCTCGACCGGTTGGGGTGAGTGGATAGAGCAAAGAGAAAAGAACAGCAACAATAAACAACAAATAGACACTGCAAGTTGGTGGGGCCAGTAACTGCACATCAGCGATAAACAGCTCCAGGACCAGGGACACCTGCAGAAGGTACAGAGAGAACAGAGAGAGAGGGAGAGAGCACAAACTAGGGGAGAGAGAGAGCACAAGGTTAGTAACATTCAATGGTGGAATATACATGAGGTGGGAGAGAAGGGGGGGGTTAGGGTAGGGGAGCTCAGTGCACCGATGGTCCTCGGGCAGTCTAGGCCTATAGCAGCATAACTAACTAAGGGATGGTTCAGGGTTGCCTGAAGCCAGCCCTAACTATATGCTTTGTCAAAGAGGAAGGTTTTAAGTCTAGCCTTAAAAGTACAGAGAGTGTCTGCCTCCTGAACCCAGGCTGAGAGCTGGTTCCACAGGAGAGGAGCTTGATAGCTAAAGGCTCTGCCTCCCATTCTGCTTTTGAGAACTCTGGGAACCACAAGTAGGCCTGCACTCTGAGAGCGAAGTGGTCTATTGGGATAATATGGTACTATGAGGTCTTTAAGGTATGAAGGAGCTTGATTATGAAGGGATTTGTATGTGAGAAGAAGGATTTTAAATTCTATTCTATATTTTACAGGGAGCCAATGAAGAGAAGCCAATATAGGAGAAATATGATCTCTCTTGCTAGTTCCTGTCAGGACTCTGGCTGCGGCATTCTGGATTAATTGGAGGCTTTTTATTAAGATATTAGGACATCCAGATAGTAATGAGTTACAGTAATCTAGCCTTGAGGAAACAAATGCATGGACTAGTTTTTCTGCATCATTTTGAGACAGGATGTTCCTAATTTTGGAAATGTTGCGCAGGTGAAAGAATGCAGTTCTAGAAATTTGTTTTATGTGTGAGTTAAAGGACATGTCCTGGTCAAAAATAACTCCAAGGTTTTTTACAGTAGTGCTGGAGGCCAGGGCTATGCCATCTAGAGTAGCTATAATTTTAGAAAAGTTATTTCTGAGATTTTTAGGCCCAAATATAATGACTTTTGTTGGCAGTGGTTTAGACATTAATGGCTGTGTGTTGAGTTACTTTGAGGGGATAGCAAATTTACACTGTTATACAAGCTGTGCACTCTTTACTTTACATTGTAGCAAAGTGTCATTTCTTCAGTGTTGTCACATGAAAAGATATAATAAATTATTTACAAAAATGTGACACTTTAATCATGTCTTTATATTTACTCAACGTTTCCTCAGTTTTACTCAATTAGTTCTAGGTTTTTTAGGAAAGGTTTAACAGTACCTGGGGTGTTACTCTGGAGCAGAGAGGACAGTTATGCTCGTAAATTTAATATAGGAAATTATCTCACCTTTTTGGTGGATGTGGGGCCCCTGAGCTTCACCATCCTGTCTTGCCCAGTCCTCCGCCACAGGCCACTCTGCCAATCCTCCTGGCTGGCTCGCCAAATGTCGTGTCTGGATGACCTCGATGCTTTTGTGAAGATTCCATTCTGACTAGACGATAACTGTGTCAAATTTCCTAGGTATAGCTGGCAATCCTCTTCAACAGGATCACAAATAGAAAACAGCCAACAGTATCCAAGTGTACAGGTGTTTATTCACAAAACACAGTACAGACTAGGTGAGTTACCTCAGGGTAGACTGACCGTGTTCTCCCAAGTTCTCTGCCTTTCATACTTTTGGTCAGAGGGATGGCTTCCACCCCTTGGACCACCTTCTTCCATCTTCCAGGACACTGGAACTGTTTCTGGGTAAGTGAATCACTTCCTATTGCAAGCGTGTCGTGTTGTGTGTGTTGTATAGTTCGTCTACACATTAGCAACAGACTAGCTATAGTCTAACACACCTAAAAACCAACTAAACTCTTTAAACAATTCATTAATTGCTACACTGCGGTTCTAGTCAAGTAGCTTTCTATTTTGACCGGTATTTATTGCTATTTCCTGACTTAGACTCGTTAGCCTACCAGTTAGCTTAGCTAGCTAGTGACATGGCTTCTCCCTCTCTCTCTCTCTTTCCCGCTCGGTGTGCCACATGTTTAGTTATTCCTCTTTCTCCTTTAGTGATAATGATACTTGCAATAAGTGCAAGGTGTCATGCTTCTAGCTAGTTTTTATGTGGACCTTGGTTTCAAAAACACCAACCGCTGGAGTCCGAGGATGTGAAGAAAAAAGGAAGGTTTATTGTGAGAATACATGGAGAGAGAGAGTCAGTGAGTGGGTGACCAGCAAGTGTAGGTCCAGGGCCGGATGAAGTGTATGGAGTGGGGGGTTCCTCTGAGGGCCGGAACACGGTACCGCTGGGACGGTCCTCAGAGATGGTGTGTGTGATCCGATGGGTGTCCGCAGAGCAACATCTGACGGGTAACGGTTCTCCCTGTGGTCTGACAGGGATCCAGGCGACCAACCACTCGAAAACTGTAAGAAGGTAAGGACACGGGTTAGCAGAAAGAAACCCTTTATTATCTGACGTGACACACCTGTGCTTCTCTGGCACACGGAGAGTCCAGTGCGTCCCTCTTTTTCTCTCGCACAACTAGCGACGTTTGGACCGTCGTAGTCCGTAACTAACTTAAGAAATCCAAACAGAGAAAGCGTCCCCCTCGTCGAGGTCCTCTCCTTCTCGGGATCCTCCCTACACCGGGGAAGCTTCTCTCTTCATTAACAGTCCCAAATAGTCAATAAACCAAAACACAAATACTTGCTGTGACCAGGATGATCCCTCTGATCCTTCCAGCAGCCACCACTGGGTAAGGCTCCTCACTCCAGATGATCCAAATGTCCTTCCAAGGCAAGGTAGCATACAACTTGGCGGATAGTGACGGCACGGTCTCTGCTATATGAACAGAGAGTCTTCAAGGTCCACAGGTGAAGCGAATCAGTAATCACTAAGCACCCAAACTGAGTGACAAAGACAGACAGTAGCAATAGTAAGCCAGTGCTGAACTAGGTCTAATCCATCCATACATTTTCTTCTGCTTATCTGGGGTCGGAGGTCATGAAGAATCATTAATGCCATGCACAGCACAATCTGCCTTATTTTAGGGCAATATAATCAGTACGGCAACATCATGGGACAAACCTTCTTCTTGGCGGGTTGCAACCAGCATTCAAAGGTGCATACCGCCACCTACTGTACTGGAGTGTGTATCTTTAGGGTGTGTAAGTGGGACAAACCATACACAAACAAGAAACTTAATGAACACGGTCAATCGTGACTAATGAGAGCCTTTATTGAAAAGTAGTGGAGTAAACAGTATTATATTTATCTTTCAAATGGAAGGGAGTAAAAGTAAAAGGAGTTTCCCTAAAAAATTCTACTCAAGTACAAATTCTCAAACACTGTACTTAAGTACAGCACTCAAGTAAATTCACTTCGTTACTGTCCACTCTGAAAATAAGTAAATAAAAGAAACATTTGCACCCCATGCTGCATCGACAAGCATTGTGGACAACCACACACATCCCTAATACACTATACCCTTCTACCATCAAGGTACTGAAGCTTTTGGTCCCATGCTACCAGATATAATTTTCTTCTCATAAGCTATCAGGCATCTCAATATCCAAGAACTGCCATGACACACGCACACGCACACACACACACACACAGACACACACACACACACACACTTGTTTTTCTACTTCGTGAGGCCCAAAAATTTTTTACCCACTTGTGGGGTCCACCCTTTCCAGTGGTTCTAGACCTCTGTAAAAAATCAGAGAAGCTTAAAAAAAAATCCTGACCACAAATATCACTTAAATTTAGGAGAATTCAAAACTTTTATTTCCAAACCAGTTTTTCTAGCGCTTGTGGGGTCCATATCTAACATTTAATAGTTGTGAGGTCCACTTGTACACACACCAGTTTTTCAGCCCCTTATAGGGTCTGACTCTAATGATCAGTATTTTACACATTCACACACGTACACATTTCCAGTTTTTAAAATCGTAGCAGGGAACAAAATCTTGAGACATTATCAGTTTCTCTTTATCTTATTTGCGAATGAAATTTCTATTCTATTTTACATCCATTAGAAGCAGCATCTCATCTCTTGCTAGGCTACACCAACCAATTCACATTGTTCAGTTAATTCAGTCACTATCATAGTTACCCTCATCTTTAAGACCATCTAGAGGTAGACCGGGCAGTACCATAGTACTCACATTTATATCTGCTCAATAACTCCCATAGATACTTTTCCCAAATCAATGACCACCCCAAGATCACTATTGTTCTTTTTCGGACTAAGACTTTATGAATACAGTACATATTGTAATGGCAGATACTTCAAACAAAGTGACAAAAAGTTTTTTTTTTAAATTTTTTTTAAACGTTTTTGCAACATACAAACAGTGAATCAATGTGTGCTTAGTGCGTGCATGTGCTGGCAAATTCAAAGTGCTTAAACAAAATGTAAAGGCCAGTGGGAAGGCACCCACAGTTTTAGAGACACACCGACATGACCGGCATTTGTTTCTGAACATAGAACTTAGCCATGTTTCTAACCATTTTCAAAGAAAGTAATAATTGTAGTTTTCTTCTCATTGCAGTAACTCGAGTATTTAACTGCTTTCCAGTCTTGGTTTCTCATGGCATGGGGTTCTGCAGCAATGCAGCGCTAATAGTCCTGGAATTTGGTTCATTACTATAAACTTTCTTAAATGCTTTTCTACTGCAGCACATTCATCTGGTGCCCGGCTTCTTTTGACTGCAAGAAACACCAGAATTTTCATGTTATTAAGCAGCAAACTAACAAAGTCTCTATATGCTGTCGTCGCTTGAATCAGAGAGCATCAGAAAAATCGGGGAATCTGTTCATCTGCAAAAAGGAGTTGAGTTACAATATGATTATCCATTAGATTCACACAAACAATATAACAGTACCAATAATTTTAATATTTTTTCCTTCTGAGGTTTGGAACATCATTATCCTCATCACTTTTGCCTACTACACTCTCATGATTGTAGACAGGATCAATAAAATCTGATGCATGGTCCATCTTGAATAAGGGAGTTACTTAATATATAGCCATGCATTTTGTTTATATACCATCGAAATCCAGGAGAGAACAGGGACTTTATGTAAACACTTGATTCAACATTTTACTGGCATTCAAAGTATCTGTGGCATACCAGATTGCTTTTGGTCATCCTGGTTTTTTTTTTTTTGGGCAACTTCATCTGAGGGTGGAGTCAAAAGGGCCATCATGTATAGAGCCTCTATCCGTTGCATTACTATCGGGATAGTCCACTAGGGAAAATCCTCAGACACTGAACACTTATATTTAAAGCCACCTATATTAAATTAAAAAGTTTAAAACATAATTGGTGCACATGATATTAAATAATAGCAATTCAAGACAAAACCTCCTCAGAAACAGCTTGTTAATTATGGTAATGAGAGATATCAGCCAATTTCACAGCAACATTTAAGTGGATGGAATGCATCACATTCTTAATACCATTTTAAACAAACAACAGATGAGGAGGTGTAGAATTGTACCTATGATAACTTGACTTTCATACTGCCAGGTGTTTCAACACTGATGTAAAAATCACTAAGGGTGAGATCCAAATGGGAGGGCCCCATAAGGAAAGAAACTAGAAAATCCTCTTTGTGTGTGAGGTAAACTGGCTGTATGGGGGCCCCATGAGGGGAAGACTACAGTCATAGGTGTGTAAGGTAAACTGGCTGTATGAGGGCCCCATGAGGGGAAGACTAGAGTCATAGGTGTGTAAGGTAAACCGGCTGTGTGAGGGCCCCATGAGGGGAAAACAAGAGACATAGGTGTGTAAGGTAAACTGGCTGTATGAGGGCCCCATGAGGGAAGACTAGAAACAAGTGTGTAAGGTAAACTGGCTGTATGAGGGCCCCATGAGGGAAGACTAGAAACACAAGTGTGTAAGGTAAACTGGCAGTATGAACGCCCGTGAGAGAAAGATGTACATCAGGTTAACTCTATTCCTTCAACCACAAATTTAACAAACTATCCAAGAAGTAATCCTACAATTATTGTATTGGAAAAGCTGTGTGAACAGCCTCCTGTCATTATAATGGAACTACAGAGTACAGGTCAGAAAAATGGTTTGTGAGAACATCAACATTACTCCATTACCTGTGTGCTGACATCATCTCTGCTTGAATCCTCATGGGAAGGGTGATCTATGGGAGACATCTCGGCCTCAAATGCCACAGCTGGAGACTGTTTGGTAGTCACCTGGAATTCAGTCAAAAGGTAGAACATATTAGGAACTGATAGATATCCCATATTAACAAGTTTAAGTTGTAAAAGTTAGCTCAGCGGAAAACCATTTCTGAAACAACAGTTAACTTGAACCATAAGGACACTGCATGGCCTTTTCTAGTGGTATTAGCCAATCTCACAGCAACATTTAAGTGGATGGAATGGATCACATTCTTAATACCATTTTAAACAAACAACAGATGAGGAGGTGTAGAATTGTACCTATGATAACTTGACTTTCATACTGGGAAGGGTGATCTATGGGAGACATCTAGGCCTCAAATGCCACAGCTGGAGACTGTTTGTTCAGAATTCAGAGGAAAAAAATAAAGATGTCACAAAATATTATTTTTAATACTAATATTATTATTTGTCACGTTTTGCACAATATTACGTTATTTAAGTTCGCCACTCAATATTGTCATTAAATTTACATTCAACAAGTTACTGCTTTGAAAATTGCCAACTGTGGATCACGTTTATACATCGTAATGATAATAATGAAATTATGAATCCGTGCTAATCGCGTAAAGATGTCCGTACTTGCAAACATAACGCCATGTACATCACGGCTCCGACCCATTAAACTGCGTAATGTATTTTTCGGAGCAAATATGTTGCGACGTTAAACTAACGTTAGCTTAGTGAGCAGCTGCTAGCACTAGCAGCTACGCAGTCAGAGCTAATATCAAGCCCAAGTGAACCGTAACTTGGACAACTAGCTAACATTAAAGGTTAGCGTGCTGCTAGCAACCCTGCTCTTAGTACGCCTAGTTGCTAACAGCACGCTAACGGGAGCCATCTAAATTCATCCCGTTAGCACATGGGAAACTGCGTCCACGCATGCAAACTTTTTACACCGTCGTGTGTGACAGAAAGCGACGTCACCGAACGGCGCCGTTTTTGAAACTGTACTCGACTTTTTATAGCATAAAGACTTAAAGCAGAAGAACAAACAATATCAAATTAGCAAAGCAAAATCAAATAAAACACACTTACTTGTTGCAGACATGAAGAAAATGATGGTACCACCGATAAACAAACAGTAGCGTCTTTGCGGAACAACACGGCCTACTGTCATTGGTTAAAATTCCAGGTGTGTTCTTATTGGGTGAAATGATACACACTTCCGGAAGTGTGTATCTGAGGCATTACCAGTCCCCAACCTGTAGTTGCCGCTAGAGAGCAAAAATTTCCCACACATTTCACACACACTATTCTGATCTTTGTCACCTAGTGGGCCAAGTGAGAAAAACGCAAGAGACACATCAGGGGAGTCTCCTGAGCTATATTTCATTGAAATCGGGGCCCACAACGGCTTTGGGCCCCTCACTGTTGGTGGGCTCCCTGAGCTAAGGCCCCACCAAGTAATAAATGCAAGTGCACACACCCTCACACACACACATACACACAAACACAAACATTAATCTGCTCACTATTCAATTTTCGTTTTTTCCATGTTCCTGAATGGCTTAAAGCTGCCCTGTTTTTTTCTGGCTGCTCAATAACCAAATATGCTGTACATTAGAAATCTGTAAATTATTGATATGTATTATGGCATGTCATGTTTACATTTGTCACATCTATTTTTAAATATATTGTACCTTATCTGTACTTCTCAGCGCTGCACTATCCTTAATTGTGGCTGTGTCTGTACATTATCTAATGCACCAGTTCAGGCTTGCCAGACTGCTGACTTCAATAAACAAAGAAGCCAGCAGTCAGGAGCATGCTCTAAGTAAGTGTGGGCATGAACAGTTGTGTGAATGTTGTGCTGCCATTTAGATGATGTCTGTAGAAGGCTGACGTTCTGATGATCCACAATAACAAAAGAACAAAGTCCCTCTACTCATTTTAGAGTAACAGGTTATGACACATCTGATTATCAATGATTTGATCTCCATGTTTTATTTTTTTATTCAGATTTTTTGGCTGCAATTTGACAGAGACCAGCTGTGGTTATCTGGTCTCAGTTCTGAAGTCCAGCCCCTCCCCTCTAAGAGAACTGGACCTGAGCTACAACAAGCTGCAGGATTCAGGAGTGAAGAAGCTGTGTGCTGGACTGGAGAGTACAGACTGTAGACTGGAGACTCTGAGGTCAGACACCATGTTTAGGTTGTGTTCTGAGATGAATGTGATGTGACAGTTGTTCTAACACTAAACTGCATACATGAGACTGATATAACACTGATCCACACTGAGGATCTTCAGGGGAATGGCTGTTTTCCCTCTCAGAGAAATGTGGCTGCACAACATGAGTTTGTATTGATGGAGCCACAGGTGGAGCTAGAAGAGTTTCAGACCTGAAGTCACTCCGTCTTTATTGAAGCAGCAGCATGTTGGCATTCAGCTCTTTGTCCCTTTTTGGATGGGAGTGCTTTGAACCGGCATTCTATTGGCTTCAGCTGTTTGGAGTTTCCACTTTCTAAACTTCTACTTTCTTCTACTTTCTAAACCTTCTTCAGCTCTGAACACATTCTGAAACATTCAACACTTTCAAGAAGGAACTTTGGTTTCTATAAAATTACGTTTGATCCTTTATTCAGGTTGAGGAACTGCAAGTTGTCAAATACCAGCTGTGGTTATCTGGTCTTTGCTCTGAATTCCAACCCCTCCCATCTAAGTGAACTGGATCTAAGAGGAAACAACCTGCAGGATCCAGATGTGAAGCAGCTGTGTGATCTTGTGCAAAGTCCAGACTGTAGCCTGCAGACTCTGAGGTCAGTAGAAGGCTGGATTCAGTAAATGTTGCTTTCAGCAGGAATGTACTAAATTCAGTCAGTATCAAAACAAAGATCCAGGATTTCCTGTAAAGCTCCAACTTTCTCAGTGAAGCTGTGAGAGGAGAACAGGGACAGACTTCAGGATTGTACATGAAGACAGAGAGAGAGACAACAGTCAGTCAGTTGGATCAGCCAGAAACTTGTTGTGATCATTTGTTTGAGTTTGTAAAGACTGTTGCTGATGAACTGACTCTCTGTAAACTCTGGTTTCTGATCTCTCTCACTCTCTCTGCTTCTCTCTACAGCTGGAAGACATGGTCTTTAGTAAGGAGGACCTGGACCACACACTGGATCTGGATCAACATCTAAACATGGAATTGATTTTTTTTTTCCATTTTGTTGTTCACACGTTCATACTACAGTATAAACTTTCCTCATGTATGGTTAATTTTACAATATGTTCTGCTTGTTTCGTAAAATTAACATTTGATCAGTTACCTCTTGGATGTTTGACTCAATCTAGAACAGATTTACCTTATATCAGCTGGACATCTGTTTATCATTATTATGAGATTTATGGATCCAGGATCATCGGGGTTATGGATCAGAGGGGGGATGTGAACTGTAGAAAAAGCGAAAACTGTTGTTATATCAAGGTTTGTGTGTTGGATGCAGTAATGGAGACAGATTAGTTAGTATTTTGTGGACAAGTTTTGGGGGAATTCTGGCAAATTGTTTGTTTGCTAGACTGCACTTTTTTGGAGCTGGTGGATTGACTACTGATCTTGGTAACAGAACAGTCCAACGCAGGATCCCAGTTGGAATGTCCATTTTATGGAACAGGAAGTCAACTGTGGTCAGACTAGATGTGGACTAGGTTGTTGGTTCTGTCATTGCTGCCTATGAAGGGCCCAAAAGCAGGATGCCACAGAAGAAGCACAATATACAATAATCTTAGAAAAAGTCAGAGTTAAGAACTGTACATCTGTAGCACCCAGTGTTAATGGGTAAATGAGTAAATGAGTAAAAAGATTAAGAGTTAACAGATAAATAGATTGATGGATAAACAAAATTGGAAATCAATAAATTAAGATAAAATGCTTCACGAGCTTGGAGCTACTAGGAGATAATGCATAATAGAAATAATAATATAATATATATAATAATAATAATAATGATAATAGAAATGATGTAAATTTAAGAGTTTGCTGGGCAAAAACCAACCTTTGCTGTTTGTTTTTTTTTTTTTTGGTAAAGGGAATTTTAGAATACAACCAGCATAATTCTAGTTTGTAGGTTTTATTGATGCTTCTAAAACTTTTTTGTATAAATCATAAGAAAGCCCAGCCTATCAAATTAATTGAGTTCAATTCAATTCAATTCAAATTCAATTCAATTCAATTCAATGCAATTTTATTTGTATAGCGCCAAATCACAATACAATCATCTCAAGGCTCTTTACAAGAAACAAAAAAACCCAACAAATCCCTTATGAGCAAGCACTTGGCAACAGTGGAGAGGAAAAACTTCCTTTAATGGAAGAAAAAACCTCCAGCAGAACCCAGAATCCAGCTCAGTGCACCGATGGTCCTTGGGCAGTCTAGGTCTATAGCAGCATAACTAAGGGATGGTTCAGGGATACCTGAAGCCAACACTAACTATATGCTTTGTCAAAGAGGAAGGTTTTAAGTCTAGCCTTAAAAGTACAGAGAGTGTAATATCGGCCTTCTGAACCCAGACTGGGAGCTGGTTCCACAGGAGAGGAGCTTGATAGCTAAAGGCTCTGCCTCCCATTCTACTTTTGGAGACTCTGGGAACCACAAGTAGACCTCCACTCTGAGAGCTAAGTGCTCTTTTCGGATAATATGGTACTATGAGGTGTTTAAGGTATGAAGAAGCTTGATCATGAAGGGATTTGTATGTGAGAAGAAGGATTTTGAATTCTATTCTGTATTTTACAAGGAGACAATGAAGAGAAGCTAATACAGGTGAAATATGATCTCTCTTGCTAGTTCCTGTCAGGACTCTGGCTGCAGCATTCTGGATTAACTGGAGGCTTTTTATAGGTTTTTTACTGGGACACCCAACTAGTAATGAGTTACAGTAATCTAGCCTTGAGGTAATAAATGCATGGACTAGTTTTTCTGCAGGGTGCAGGACAAGTACCGAAACAGGATGTTCCTAATTTTTGCAATGTTGCATAGGTGAAAGAAGGCAGTTCTAGAGATTTGTTTTATGTGTGAGCTAAAGGATATGTCCTGACCAAAAATAACTCCAAAGTTTTTTCACAGTAGTGCTGGTGCCATCTAAAGTAGCTATAGTTTTAGAAAAGCTATTTCTGAAATTTTTAGGCCCAAATACAACAACAACAACTTCTGTTTTCTCTGAATTTAAAACTAGAAATTTACTGGTCATCTGGCCCTTTATGTCAGTTAGCTATGATTGAAGTCACCTGAGTGTCATCTGACCTGTCCAGACAGGTCAGGGATAAAGTTGTGGAGAGGTGGGTTAGGTTATAAAAAAATATCCCAAGCTTTGAACATCTCACGAAGCACTGTTCAATCCATCATCTGAAAAAGGAAAGAATATGGCACAACTGCAAACCTTCCAAGACTTCCAAGTCCAGACATGAATCCAACTGAGAATCTGTACAAGCAAAACTTGTACAGATTCACAGCAAAACTTGTACAGCAAAATTTGAAAATAGACACTCTCCATCCAATCTTACTGAGCTTGAGCTATTTTGCAAAGAAGAATGGGCAAAGATTTCCCTCTAAAGATTTGCAGCTGTTATTGCAGCGAAAGGTGGTTCTACAAAGTATTGACTCAGGGGGGCTGAATACAAATGCATGCCACACTTTTCAAATATTTATTTATAAAAAAAATTTTGAAAACCATTTCTCATTTTCCTTCCACTTCACAGTTCTGTGCCACTTTGTGTTGGTCTATGACATAAAATCCCAATAAAATGCATTTGTGGTTGTCACGTGACAAAATGTGGAAAATGTCAAGGGGTATGAATACATTTGTAAGGCACTGTATGCCCTTTAAATACACTTGAAGTCTGGCTGACTGGTTTGTGTTGTCAGGTTTCATAGATAGCTGAGTGTCATCTGCATAGTAGAGGTAATTAATAGAGTGCTTCATAATAACATTGCCTAAAGGAAGCATGTATAAGGTGAACAGAAATGGTCCTAGCACAGAACCTTGTGGAACTCCACAACAAAATTTTGTGTGTGTGGAAGGTTCATGATCAACATAAACACATTGGAATCTGTCCGAAAATAAGATTGGAACCAGTGTTAATTTTGAAAGCAGATTTTAATTTAGTTTTAGTCATAGTCTTTTGACTAAAATGCAATTTTAGTTTTAGTCATATTTTAGTCATCTGCTTTGTTTTAGTTTTAGTCTAGTTTTAGTTGACTAAATCTACAGTAGATTTAGTCGACTAAAATCTATTGGGTTTAATTTAAGTGTAATTTAGTGAAACTATTGTAATATACAAAATATTCTAAATTAAAATTAAATGAAAAACAAGTTTCATTAAATATATATGGAATATGGCCTTTCCATAAGAGACCAAAAATTCGATATGCATTGTTTATAACCTGCATATGACAGTCTTCATTCTTTAAAGCAAAAGTGCAACTCCAAAATATTTAAAAGAAAAACTGTATTTAGCAATAATGCCATTGCATCAAAGATGAAACTGACCCATATATCTTCTCTGTGTTTTCTCCAGCTGTTTCCATTTCATTATTGTTTAAGTCAGACAGAAACCCAGTGACTATGATGATGTCGTGTACTCGCGCATCCCATGTCACTAGGTGGATCAGTTACTTTTCAAATGTGCGTGTGTGTCTAAGACGATTGATTCTGATTGGATCTTTTCTAAAAATGTCCCTCACTCACATTTTCGTCTCGTTTTAATTAGTCAACGAAAATGTCAGTATCTTTTTATTTAGTTTTCGTCGTCATCACTTAATTTTTATTTAGTTAACGTCTCGTTTTTGTCAGTGAAAATTATAATGAAAATACTTCGTCAACGAAATTAACACTGATTGGAACCATTTTAACACTGTTCCTTTGATCCCAATCACATGCTCCAGTCTCTAGTAATAAGATGCTGTGGTTGATAGTGTCAAATGCAGCACTAACAGCTAAAACAGCTAAACAACACTAAATTCTTCTAAATTTGTGGAACGCCAATTCCTTTCCAGCCTTCATGATGCCTGCTTTAAGGTATGGATATGTGAACTGTACCATGGAGCTAATTTCCTATTCACTAACTTCTTTTTCAGAGGAGCCACAGTATCAAGAGTGAGGCTACATCACTGTCAACAACATAATCAACATGGCAGGGAGTTAGGATTGAGGCAGCTGCCCACCACTGTGTTGGCACATGGCATAGATGTACAGTGGGTACGGAAAGTATTCAGACCCCTTTAAATTTTTCACTTTGTGTCATTGCAGCCATTTGCCAAAATCTAAAAAGTTCATTTTATTTCTCATTAATGTACACTCAGCACCCCATCTTGACAGAAAAAAACAGAAATGTAGAATTTTTTGCAAATTTATTAAAAAAGAAAAACTGAAATATCACATGGTCATAAGTATTCAGTGACACTCATATTTAACTCACATGCTGTCCATTTCTTCTGATCCTCCTTGAGATGGTTCTGCTCCTTCATTGGAGTCCAGCTGTGTTTAATTAAACTGATTGGACTTGATTAGGAAAGGCACACACCTGTCTATATAAGACCTTACAGCTCACAGTGCATGTCAGAGCAAATGAGAATCATGAGGTTGAAGGAACTGCCCAAGGAGCTCAGAGACAGAATTGTGGCAAGGCACAGTTCTGTCCAAGGTTACAAATTAATTTCTGCAGCACTCAAAGTTCCTAAGAGCACAGAGCTCCATTAATCATCAAATGGAAAAAGTTTGGGACAACCAGAACTCTTCTTAGACCTGGCCATCCAGCCAAATTAGCAATCGTGGGAGAAGAGCCTTGGTGAGAGAGGTAAAGAAGAACCCAAAAATCACTGTGGCTGAGCTCCAGAGATGCAGTAGGTAGATGGGAAAAAGTTCCACAAAGTCAACTATCACTGCAGCCCTCCACCAGTCGGGGCTTTATGGCAGAGTGGCCCGACGGAAGCCTCTCCTCAGTGCAAGACACATGAAAGCCCGCATAGAGTTTGCCAAAAAACACATGAAGGACTCCCAGACTATGAGAAATAAGATTCTCTGGTCTGATGAGACCAAGATTGAACTTTTTGGTGTTAATTCTAAGCGGTATGTGTGGAGAAAACCAGGCACTGCTCATCACCTGCCCAATACAATCCCTACAGTGAAACATGGTGGTGGGAGCATCATGTTGTGGGGGTGTTTTTCAGCTGCAGGGACAGGACGACTGGTTGCAATTGAAGGAAAGATGAATGTGGCCAAGTACAGAGATATCCTGGAAGAAAACCTCTTCCAGAGTGCTCAGGACCTCAGACTGGGCTGAAGGTTCACCTTTCACCAGGACAATGACCCTAAGCACACAGCTAAAATAACAAAGGAGTGGCTTCGGAACAACTCTGTCATCGTTCTTGACTGGCCCAGCCACAGCCCTGACCTAAACCCAATTGAGCATCTCTGGAGAGACCTGAAAATGGCTGTCCACCAACGTTCACCATCCAACCTGACAGAACTGGAGAGGATCTGCAAGGAAGAATGGCAGAGGATCCCCAAATCCAGGTGTGAAAAACTTGTTGCATCATTCCCAAGAAGACTCATGGCTGTTCTAGCTCAAAAGGATGCTTCTACTCAATACTGAGCACAGGGTCTGAATACTTATGACCATGTGATATTTCAGTTTTCTTTTTTAATAAATTTGCAAAAATTTCTACATTTCTGTTTTTTTCTGTCAAGATGGGGTGCTGAGTGTACATTAATGAGAAATAAAATGAACTTTTTAGATTCTGGCAAATGGCTGCAATGACACAAAGAGTGAAAAATTTAAAGGGGTCTGAATACTTTTCGTACCCACTGTAAATAAAGATGGAATAATTTTCTTAAATTTATTAACAGTGTTGTCAGATAAACATCTACTATAGTGGAATTTTCTTCCAAATGCTGCTTGATCCATTATGTTAAATTCAAACGTAATTAAAGAATGTTCTGACAAAATAGGATTTGGGGGAAAAAATATTAAGTGTTCAATTTCGATGCCATAGGTCAGAACAAGATCAAGGGTGTGATTGAAACAGTGGGTGGGCTTGTTAACATTTTGAGTGATACCAATTGAATCTAACATAGAATTAAATGCAATGCTGAGACTGTTATTTTCAACATCTACATGAATGTTAAAATCTCTCAGTATAATGACTTTATTTGATCTAAGCACTAAATCAGTCAGGAAGTCAGGGAATTCAGTTAAAAACTCTGAGTAAGGGACAGGTGGACGGTACACAATGACAAGTAGAACTGGTTTTTGTGTTTTCCAGTTTGGATGCGAGAGACTAAGAGTGAGGCTCTCAAATGAGTTATAATTGTTGTGAGGATGAAAGTTTAATAATAAGTTTGAGTGGAAGATTGCAGCTACCTGCACCTCGACCTGTGCTTCAAGGAACATGATAATCAGAGTTTGTTGAAGTGATTAGAAACTTTGTTTTGCTCAAACAATGGTGGTTTGAGCTCAACAAGTGCTGTCACACTTTGTCATGGCAGAATGTATTGTATGTATCAGAATGTATATTCTGATATTATACATATTATACATTCTGTCCTTTCAATGTCCCACTTCTTCTTAGCTAAACTTTTCCTCTTAACACATTCCTGAACTTCCTCATTCCACCACCAAGTCTCCTTATCTGCTTTCCTCTTTCCAAATGACACACCAAGTACCCTCCTACCTCTCTCCCTGATCACTTTAGCTGTAGCTGTCCAATCATCTGGAAGAACCTCCTGACCTCCCAGAACCTGTTTCAGCTCCTCCCTGAAAACCATACAACACTCTTCCTTTTACAACTTCCACCTGTGGGGCATAACCACTGACAACATTCAACATCACACCTTCATCTTCCAGCTTCAGACTCATCACCCTATCTGACACTCTTCTGACACATTCCTAGCAAAATCCTCCTTCAGGATAACTCCTACTCCATTCCTCTTTCCATCCACACACCATGATAAAACAGCTTGAACCCTGCTCCTAATCTATAGGCCTTGCTATCTTTCCACCTGGTCTCCTGAACACACAAGATATCCACCTTTCTGACCCTGACATTCCCTACATTCAAAGTCCCTACTCCAAGTCACACACTCCTGCCCTTCCTCTTCTCTCTTTGCCTACGAACACGCCTTCGTCCTCTCCTTCTTCGACCAACAGTAGTCCAATTTTCATTGGCACCCTGTCGATCAACAGCACCAGTGGCGGTCGTTGTGAACCCGGGTGATGACCAAGCCGGTATGGAAGTCATATTTGTGATTCGCATTTTTGATTTGGTTTAAATTTTACGTCGGATGCCCTTCCTGACACAACCCTCTGCATTTACCTGGACTTGGGACTGGCACATGAAGACACTGGATTGTGCCCCCTTGTGGTTGCATTAGAAAATCCTCTGAACTAATATTTGATGGAAATGGATCCAGTTTCTTTGATGCAGTAGTGTTGAATGGAGCTTGCTTGCTTGCTTCGCTTGCAGCGGCGGCCCCTACCTGTTGTTGCTCCATTTGGGCTACCACTGATGCTATACATAAAACACATCACAGGACACCATGCTGTCTCTCTCCAGACATCGACCAGGGACCCAGAGCTGTTTCGCAAGCTCTGCTCCTCTTTTATCAGTTTTAACACAGTGATAACAGCAAACAAGTGACGTGACTTACTGCACGTACGTTCCTCAAATAAAAAAAAACACCTGTAGTTCACCACACCATAACACCCCCACTCGGTGAAAGCTACTCTCACTTTCTGTATACTACATTCCAAACAAAAATGGGCAGAACTTTATTAACTTGGCCCTATTTGCAGACTTTGTAAATAGGTCTGCAGCCATCTCCTCTGTTGGATAGTACACCAAAACAATTTTGCCCTGTGACACATTTAACCTTATGAAGTGGTCCTTTATATCCACATGCTTGCTCCTTTGGCTTCTTTTCTAGGCGGATTGTCCCCTGATTATTCTCATAGATTTTTGCTGTTGTATGCCCAGAATAAGTGTCCATGTCCCTTGGTAGCTGTATGAGGTAGAGTGCTTCTTGTGGTGTTGCCGCTAGTAGTGCTATGTATTCAGCCTCACAGGTTGAAAGTGCCACTGTTTGTTGCCTATTAGTTTTCCACAAAGTAACAGCACCATTTTCATTCAGGCTAAAGCAATAGCCTGTTATGCTGCGTCTGTCTGTTGGATCATTAGCCCAGTCGGCATCTGAAAATGCCATCAGTCCCAGTTTAGTGTCACTTCTTCTGTAGGTATCTGTACACATTTCACTGCTATTATGTGTTTCTCTTTAGGGTCTGACATATGCAGTGACAGTTTACTCACAATCCAGCTTATATCTGGTCTTGTGCAGGTCATGACATAAATGAGGCTTCCTAGCATTTCTCTGTACTTTCTTTGGTCAGTTTGATCTCCTTCTGGAGTGAGATCACATTTTATTTCTCTGGGAGTGGCTCTAGTCATGCATGCCAAATTTCCTCTGGATCTTGACAATGTATCTGGTTTGGCTCATTTTAAATGGACCCTCTTCCTGTGTGAAAAACGATCCCAATGAAACTGGGATTGATTTCTCTTTAACTTCTTTCAGACTCTTTTTGTCGCTTGCAGCCATTATGTCATCTACCCACACTAACAAAATCGCTTTTTCTTTGTCAGTGGTTTTAATGTAGACACAGTTATCGGTTTGACTCTGTATAAACCCACTGTCTTGCAGGAAAGGAAGTCATGCAGTATCCTGTTCCAGGTTCGTCCTGATTGTTTTTAAGCCATAAAGTAACTTGTTCAACTTACACATTAGTTTTTCACCCTTCTTTGTCTTTTCACAAAAACCTTCAGGTTCATCCATGTATATTTCATAATCGGTGGGTGCATGCAAATAAGCAACCTTTAACATCCATTTGATGCAGTTTCAGATTATGCTGTGCTGCTAGTTGCATCAGTGCACGTAATGAGGTCAAGTCGGCAGTTGGAGAGAAGGTTTTGGAATAGTGAAGCCCTTCTACCTGACTGTATCCCTTCGCTACATACCTGGCTTTGTATGTCACATTACTTCTTCACTTCTTTAACTAAATCAAGTCTAAACAAGAAACAAACACACAAAGCAGGAGTAGGTCAAGGCAAGGAAACTCATAAGTGAGAAACATGGGCAGGGACATGAGGAAAACAAGGCACACGGGACTACATGAAAACAGGAATGTGGGACAAGAACATGAACACTAAGGGAAACAAGGCATGAGGGTCTGGGTCACACATACTGAGGACTCACAGACCAAGGGGAAAACATGAACATGAAAAAGAGGGACAAGGCATGAGGGTTTGGTGCCATACCAGCTATATAAGATGCATCATTATGCTTCATGATTTGGAGAGTGAGAGAGAGTATTTTGGCAAGTTTCATGACGAGTCCCACCAATAATAAGCGACGTTCTAAAGTTTGGGATCATTTTGATCTCAAGAGGTCTGAACTTTTATTGCTGTCATGGGATTGAAACAGTGCCAGTGCTTCAGTCGTGCTCTTCAGAGGTTGCTATGGCTTCAGTTGTCCACCAGATGTCACCGTCACTGAAGTCTCGAAGCTTTGAATCTTTTTCGGCACAATTGTCAGGAAAGTCTCAGTGCTTCATGAGGCTTCACTTGCCCACCACTAGGAACTAGACAAACACGCAAGACAGTGACAACACAGTGACAAAGGAAACCAGAACAACTTAACTTAAATCTTGGCGAAAACAAAAGACAGTCCAGGATCAAAATTCCAAAAAGAGAAGGAGGAACAAAACAGACTTGAGGCATAGGGAAAAAAATCACGAACTCCAGGTACAAAGTCAAAGCGTGGCAGGACAGAACACTGTCTAAAACAGACAACCTGGCAGCGAACAAAGGCACAAACTGGTGTATAAAAAGGCATGGGGTGAAAACGAGGTGTAGGTGAAAACAATGAACTAATTGGGTCAAAGTAAAGAGACAGACAAAGAACCAAAACAAGATCCTGCCATGATCCTCTTCAAAATAAAACAACAGGAAGTGCACGGTGCGGATCATGACAAGGGGTATGAATAATTTCGTGCTTGACTGCATATATATATATATATATATATATACACACACACACAGTGGATATAAAAAGTCTGCACTGAGTGGAACCTGTCCTGTTAAACCGCTGTATGGTCTTGGCCATTGTGCTGCAGCTCCATTTCTGGGTCTTGGCAATCTTCTTACAGCCTAGGCCATCTTTATGTAGAGCAACAATTCTTTTTTTCACATCCTCAGAGCTCTTCATGTTTGAGACCCTTCCTCGGATATCTGCCGTTGCGATGGTTACTGGTTCCTGTTCAGGGAGGTTGCTGTGGTCTGCTCTCAGGTCTGCCAACCACTGGGCATTGGTGTTATGTGATGCCTCCCTCTCCCATATGTTTTTCCAGTATCATTCAGTCTCCAGCCTTGGTGGGTCGGCCCTCGTGTTGCTGCCCTCCCACTGAGAGTACACCTTGGATGGTTCGGTGGAGAACATCCTGTTTATTCTCCGTGCTTCTATTTCTCTGGTGTACCTCTTCAGGCGTGTGAGTCGTTGTTTGGCAGTCTCCAGGGCCTCAGGTATGGACAGCCTGCTGTATTTCTTCATCCCCCTTCTCTGCAGTTCTGACAGTTGGCTAACTTCTCTCCGTGTTGCCCTTATTTTTGCCTCTAACCTCCTTCTCCATGCAGGGTACTGCTCCTTGGTGGTGGAATGTATTTTGTGGCCAAGCATCTCAAGGATCACTGTTGCCGTGGTGTATATCAGCTTGTTGGTCTCGGTGATGGTCACAGTGGCGATTGTTCGTAATGCTGCATTCACATCTTCTAGTAGACTTTCAGAGAGTACTTCACTTGGTCTTGGTAACCGGCTGCGGAGGTTCCAGGTGTCCATCTTGCCTACGATCTTCACTCTCAGGTCAGCTACTCTTGTGTTGAGCGTGTCGGGGCTTGTCATTGGGGCTTGATACCCAATCTCAGGTGGGGGTGGTGTTGTTTCCCCCCTGACCTGGCGTCCTGGCTCCCCCTTGCCGTAGCATTTGTGTTGTATTTCTTCAATCTCTAGTTGTGATAGCAGCTGCTGTTTGCGGATGTTGGAACACTGAGCTACTAGATGCTTTGGCCCTAGTGTGGATGGTGGGTTTCGGAGTTTCCATAGGTCCCACATCCTCTTCATGTAGCCCCTATCGCTGGGGTTACTCATGTAGTAGCATTCCAACAGTTCTCTATTGTCAGCCCTTGTCCACGAGTGTCTTGTTCCAGTAGCCCATTTCTCATCAGGTTGCCCTGGTCCCCTAGCACCTGACGCGGACCTTGTTGACCCGGGCGACGTCCGAGCCGGTATGACTCCAGTATTTCTATCTCTCATTTGTACTGAGGTAGGCTAGTAGCGTTAAGGACCTTGCCTAAGGGCCCACACTGGTGATGTCTTCAATTTACCAGGCTGCCCTTTCATCTGTTCCAAGGAAATTAAGGAACACATCAAATGCACACTCTTAGTGAATCAGAGGGGTCACATGAGTCTACCATTAGATCCTAATGACCTTCACCTGAGCTCACTCTTTTTATTCACCCAATGAGCCTATTCAGGCCAAGTGTGAAGTGAAACCAACTCAGGAGTGTGGGTCTAATGACTCTCACCTGATTTATAGAGCTCACCTAATGAGCCTATGGGACTAGGGGTGGAGTGAAACCAACCTGAAAGATAAATTTGAGATTCCATACCAGCTTTCTCTCACACTGATGAAGCTACTTGGATGAGTAGTGAAACATTTCGAGCTAAAAACTGGAAGTCCAGTTGCCATGACTCAACCTCTAGGTGTAACTGTACAGCTCTTCTCAAAGCCAAAGCTCTTTAGTCTTCAGGTTGTTCCCATTTTATCTTAACTCTTCCCTTGGAAGTCTTAATTTTATATCAGGTCAACATTATTTTTTGAGTTTGTGTTATATACAGTCAAGCCCGAAATTATTCATACCCCTGGCAAATTCTGACTTAAAGTTACTTTTATTTACATGCCACTTTTTGTTCAAAGGTAAATAAAAAATGAGTAATACATTTTTCCGCAATGATGCCTCTTGTACATTGTCTTATTTTCTTCTGGGAGATGCCTGTGTCAGTTCTAATCAAGAAAAAACTTGCTGGTTGAATAAACGTAACTTTAAGTTAGAATTTGCCAGGGGTATGAATAATTTCGGGCTTGACTGTATCTAGTCCATTTTACTCTAAAACTTAGTTCCTGTTGGTTTTATTATAAATCTGGTCTTCTTCAGTCTTAAAACTAGTCTCCTTTAGTTGTCAAGTTTCTACTAGTCCTCACGCTAATCTTGAATCCAGTTTTAAATGTAAGCCCTTTGGTGTTGTCTTAAACATGGGCTTCATGTGAACAGTAGTCCAGGCCATTATCTCCACTTCATCATCGTTTATTACCCCACAATCCGTGAGTTTGTCTAGTAGAACCAGTTTGTACATTCTTAATAAGCTCTACCTGAAAAGACAGGAACTTCTTGTCTGCCAAGATGGTCAGAGTCACTAATAGGACTGGAACCTGTGCTGGAAAACTGGAGGCCCTAGAGAACTAGAACCTGCAAGGAGGACGAGAAAAGTTTCTGTGTTCAATAACCATAGAAAATGTGTTTATGTATGTCTTATATATAGTATAAGAAAACTGAGTATGAAGAAACCTAGTGGGAACCAGATAACTATAGCCTGTAATGTGGACAGGCAAGCTGTGTGTAGCTGCAGCCAGATGTTCCAAATATCTATTAACTTATATCCAAAATATCCGAACATCCAACGCTATAAACACCCTACATCAAATCAGGTGTTGTGTTTACACATTGGTCTATAATATGGACATGCAAGCCATTTATAGCTGCAGCAAGATGTTGGTGTATAGACACTCCAATCTACAGCAGCCGGACAGCTGTGTAGAAAGTCACATTTGGAGAGAGTCACATCACATCTTTTTCTCAGTGTTAACGGTTTGTTTGTAGGTGGTGGTGTGTGTCTCTGGAACCAGCTGCATGTTTGTCTGCATGTTTCTATAGTCTTCTTTTAGTGGCCATGGAGACAGGAAAACAGCAGGAAGATGGATTCTTTGACCAAAGAAATGGATCATGGGAAGTGACAAATTAGGCCCTGATCCCTTATCAGCAGAAGCTGAAAATATTGACAAAAATCCACATTTGTTTGCTCATCACTAATTTGATTTTAGCTCATGTTGTCAAGACACTGCATCAGTTTTCTGTTGGTCTGTCCCCATCTCAGCCACTCTGATAAATTGTTCAGACCTGTTCTCCACCTGTCCACCAATCAGACTGCCCCACCAATCCTACTCACTGGGTTCCATTTCCATATCATCCACACCACATGAGGTGACAAGAGAGGGCAGCCAGTCAGAGTTCTGATGGCTTTATTATTTGATCTTGTCAAGCAACAAAAACACACATCAATACTGCTATAACAAGCTAATATCACCACGGAAAAGAATGCACTAATCTAAAATAATCTGAGAAGGGTTGTGGAATTAAGCATGATTAACTCAAATACAACCTTGAAGCTTTGAGGATGAAATGAGCACACACTTAAAATCAAACTTTCAAAGACAATGTTCCAGTGTTACTCACATGGTTTGACTGTGGAAGACTGAATCATCTTGTTATACCAGAACCTACAGGAACAAACAGCATTTACAAAGTGAGTGGAATCAAGCAGATTCTGTTTGAGGTGGATTTATTAAAAATAAGGGGAAGGTTGGAACTTTACAGGAAATCCTGGATCTTTGCTTTGATGCTGACTGGGTTTAGTACAGTCAGTTTAGTAGTTCTGTTGAAATTACCATGGACTGACCACAGTACTCCACTGACCTTAGAGACTCCAAGCTACAGTCTGGACTCTGGACAAGATCACACAGCTGCTTCACATCTGTATCCTGCAGGTTGTTGTCAGTCAGGTCCAGTTCTCTCAGATGGGAGGGGCTGGACTTCAGAGCTGATTCTAGATAACCACAGCTGGTTTTTGACAAACTGCAGTTAATCAACCTGAATAAAGAATCAAAGACGAAGATCAAATTATTGATAATCAATCAGATGTGTCCTAATCAATGAGCTTTTCTTTAAAATGAGCAATCGACACGAATATGATACTGGAACCTTTTTTTTTGCACACTAAATTAGTTCTCCACCTTTTGTAAGCACACTGGACTCTTGTTTTCTGTAATTTGTTTACTTTTTATTATCTGTGCACTGTTTACTTTTGTAGCATTTCTGTTTACTGTTTAATTCTTTGTAGCATTTGAATTTATGTCTGTTTACACTGGAGTGTAATAGAGGAGAGAGAAAAGAACAGCAACAATAAACAACAAATAGACACTGCAGGTTGGTGGGGCCTGTAACTGCATATCAGCGATATACAGCTCAAGGACTGGGGACACCTGCAGAAGATACAGATAGAGAGAACAGAGAGATTGGGAGAGAGCACAAACTAGGGGTGAGAGAGACCACAAGGTTAGTAACATTCAGTGGTGGAATATACATGTGAGGGAGGAGGAGAGGAAGAGAGAGGAAGCGAAGGGAGGGGAGGGGTAGGGGAGCTCAGTGCACTGATGGTCCTTGGGCAGTCTAGGCCTATAGCAGCATAACTAAGGGATGGTTCAGGGTTACCTGAAGCCAGCCCTAACTATATGCTTTGTCAAAGAGGAAGGTTTTAAGTCTAGCTTTAAAAGTACAGAGAGTATCTGCCTCCTGAACCCAGGCTGGGAGCTGGTTCCCCAGGAGAGGAGCTTGATAGCTAAAGGCTCTGCCCCCCATTCTGCTTTTGGAAACTGGGAAGCACAAGTAGACCTGCACTCTGAGAGTGAAGTGGACTTTTGAGAGAATATGGTACTATGAGGGGCAGCATGGTGGCTGAGTGGTTAGCACTGTTGCCTCACAGCAAGAAGGTCGTGGGTTCCGGCCTTTCTGTGTGGAGTTTGCATGTTCTCCCTGTGCTTGCGTGGGTTTACTCCGGGTACTCCGGTTTCCTCCCACAGTCCAAAAACATGCATGTCAGGTTGATTGGTGACTCTAAAATTGCCCGTAGGAGTGAGTGTGAGTGTGTGAGGTTGTCTGTCTTTGTGTGTCTATATGTGGCCCTGTGATGGACTGGTGACCTGTCCAGGGTGTACCCCTGCCTTCCACCCGAGAGAGAGCTGGGATAGGCTCCAGCAGATCCTCGTGACCCTGAGCCAGGAAAAGCGGGTATAGAAAATGGATGGATGGATGGTACTATGAGGTGTTTAAGGTATGAAGGAGCTTGATCATGAAGGGATTTGTATGTGAGAAGAACGATTTTAAATTCTATTCTCTATTTTACAGAGAGCCAATGAAGAGAAGCTAATAGAGGAGAAATATGATCTCTCTTGCTAGTTCCTGTCATAACTCTGGCTGCAGCATTCTGGATTAACTGGAGGCTTTTTATCGAGATACTGGGACATCCAGATAGTAATGAGGTAACAAATGTGTGGACTAGTTTTTCTGCATTATTTTGAGACAGGATGTTCCTAATTTTGGCAATGTTGTGCAAGTCAAAGAAGGCAGTTCCAGAGATTTGTTTTATGTGTGAGTTAAAGGACATGTTCTGGTCAAAAATAACTCCAAAGTTTTACACAGTAAAAAACTCTGAAACTCTTCCAGCTCCACCTGTGGTTCCATCTATACAAACTCATGTTGTGCAGCCACATTTCTCTGAGAGGGAAAATAGCCTTTCCTATGGATATCCTCAGTGTGGAACAGTCTATTATCAGCCTCTGCAGTTTAGTGTCAGAACAACGTTCATGTCACATTCATCTCAGCACAGTAGTACAACATGCTATCTTACCCAAGAGTCTCCAGTCTACAGTGTGGACTCTTTAGTCCAGCACACAGCTGCTGCACTCCTGGATCCTTCAGGTCGTTATTCCAACCCAGGTCCAGGTGTCTCAGATGGGAGGCGTTGGACTTCAGAGCTGAGACCAGATAACCACAGCTGGTCTCTGACAAACTACAGCACCACAATCTGAATAAAGAATCAAAGATGGAGATTAAATCATTAATAGTCAATCAGATGTGTCCTAATCAATGAGCTTTTCTATAAAATGAGTAGAGGGATTTTGTCCTTCTGTCATTATGGAATGTCAGCCTTCTATAAACATCATCCAAATGGCAACACAACATTTAGACACCTGTTCATGTTAGAACCTGCTGCTGACCTCAGTACTTCTCATATGTGTGTGTGGACTTATATGGAGAAGCACTACAATGATTAATTAGACTTTTAGTCAAAAGTAGCACAAATCTCTAATCTGGTCTCCTCTGTCCATAGACAGTTCAAAAGGTTGAATTATTATGAGGTCGAGGATGCTGTGCAGGTGATGAAAGGAGATTGGACCCAAGTGCAGGACACAAAAAGGTTTATTATATTACCCTTGGATCTTCCAGGGATCAGGCACAAAATATAGAATCCCTGAGCAAACCTAAACGCCACTCTCGGCGCAGACAGGCGGCAAACATACAAATCCCTATCCAGGAGCAAAACACCGCTTTGGCAAGGACAGGCAGGCAAAATGCAAAACTCACCACAGATATACTCAGTTACATACGTCAATGCTCCAACCAAGAACAAAGAAAAGTAACAGGTATATATAGGTAAAGAAACAAAGAATCATCAAACACAGGTGAAAGTAATCTAATTAATAGATACAAAGCTACCTATGAATAACAGGAAATGAGGCACCAAAATAAAAGTCCAACCTGAAACATAAACCTAAGACCATAACATAAATCTTTGACATAACATGAATTAAAGCTTTGAGCTTGAACCTGTTCTACAGTTATCCCAGGTTCTTTCTCCATTCATTAGGACAATTCTGCAACCTTTTCTCAACTTGTCTCTGACACCCTCTTCCAGAGAGCTGGACTACAGTATGATGGGCCTTAAACTTGGGCCAGTATGATGGGCCAGTTCTCCCCGTGCTTGCGTGGGTTTACTCTAGGTACTCCGGTTTCTTCCCACAGTCCAAAAACATGCATGTTAGGTTGATTGGTGAATCTAAACATTGCCAGAGATGAGCCTTGTGTAACATCATCAGGAAGACAGGACGGATGTGGAACATCGCTATATTGTTTCCGTGTTACTGTATTGTTTCATGCTCTGTTTATTAATCGGTCCACAAAGTCCCCAAATTTGGTTGTTTAAGGCTTGTGCAGTACCAGAGATGCCTATTGTGGAAATGCAGACGCACCTATGGGGACTTCATATAAGATAAAGGAAGTAACTGGCCTTAGCTTGCTCAGCGACCACCGCCCAGAACACATAAAAGACAACAAGGGAATAACAACTCCATATATGGTAATAACAACTCCATATATGGTAATAGACTAAATTCCTTTTGGTGGAAAAGTACTGGTATGGTGGTCACCAGCTTTATACACGATATAGTTTACACCTATAGTTCAGATCTCTCTGCCTGCGTGTGTGAGTTGATCTCCGGAGACGTCTCTGTATTTTTACAATAAACCGGTGTGTCGATTCCTAATTTTCGCTCCTCCTTCTTTTAACCCTCCATCAATGGACTCGGGTGAAGGTCACAAGGTCTGACTTTTCAACAATTTGGGAGCTCGTCCGGTCTTGGAGAGAGAATTGGACTGAGGAACCGTCCGAAAGACCACATTGACAGTCTCTGAGGCGCCAAATAAAAGGTAAAGCAGAAACCTATTATATTAAATTCTGCTGAATTGACTACCACTAAAATTGATACTGTCGATGTGTATTTCGGATTGGTTACAAATTGTGACGGATTAAAAGTTATAAATCGGAAGTAAAGTATATACAAAGAAAATACAATTAAAGAGAAAGAAACTATCCGTACCGTGTGTGATCGGCCGATAGATTAACAAAAAGACCTGAGGCGTGTGTGATCGGCAGGCCACAGTTGAATAATACCTGAGCCATGTTCGATCGGCAGACGCAGTGTGAGTGTATATCTGAGCCGTGTTCGATCGGCAGATACTCGTATGAATGTGAGATTGTGTGACTGGCAAGTAATATTGCATTATTCAATGTAGTTATTGTTATTAGACAAAGGGTCTAAGGTGTATAAATTGTCATACGGGGCATAAGTATAATATCTGTTATAACATAGGAATATGTGAAGAGGTAAGTAAAGATATTTATGAGAGGCATGTGGTGAAAGAAGAGGTAAGTACGAAAGGGAAGTGTCTCTGAGAGGGACCCTGATAGACTGAGCAGAGAAGCAGGAAGTAGAGGTAAAGTGATTCAGAGGCTGCTCCTCCCACTATTTGGCTCCCTCTAGTGGCGTCGAGCAGAATTACAGGAGAAGCTGCTGACACCTGCAGGAGGCGGGAGGTACTGCAACAGGAAATTGGAAAATTGCTCCATCTGGTGGAGGAAACACCGAACTACAACTAAATACTAACAAATAAGGAAAAGATCAAAATGGATGCAGAATTTGATCGCGAGATGAACGATGACAGATGGGGCCCACCAGAAAAATGGGTCAATATGGGGATTCAAGTTGAATCTATCTTAAAGGCAGGAAGAATGACATGTAGGGAAAAGGATGCCCAGGCAGAGATGGACAAGTATAAGGAGATGCTGATGCAGCTTATAAAGGATAAAGGTAAGACTCTAAAGGATCACACTGCCCTCATCCCATGGCTATGGGCGAAGTCAGTACAGCACAGGCATTGTGCTGAGGAGGCTAAGAAGGATTGGGACAAGGCCTCCCCTTTTTACCGGAACAAACTGAGACAGAGAGCAAACGAAGAGGAAACTGAAGCACACCGGTGGACCAATCTAGCCCTCTGGTGGCAGGGGACTCAGCACATGCACAAGAATAAAGATTGGAAGAAAACAGTGGAAACAGAAGAGAAGCAGTCACCACCACCTTATTTTGCGAGCAGGCCGACTGCACCCCCTCCAGCAGGATTGTATCTGGTGATGGACATCTCCGGGGGAGAATTACAGGTGTCGGATATGCCCCCTGTGCCCAGAACCTCCTCCCCGGATCACCGGGATGGGGACTGGAGAGGAAGGGAAGAGCCTCCTCATGACAAAAAGCCTGCCTATGATAGCGGAGAGTACAGTCACCCATTCCAGGATCAGGTCAGACGTGAACAGCCCTCCAGACAACCTACACCGCAGTCACAGTCAGCGAAGCCTGCACGAAGAGAGAGAGACAGAGGCGAGCGAGAAGTGTTGTTAAGGTTCATGTCACAGGAGGGTTCTCAACCCACTGGGTCCATAGTACTATGGGCAGAAGGTAAATGGAGACCTGAGGAGGAACCTTCGGACGCAGATGAACACGACACGCTGTCTTGGTCTCCTCACAGAGTGTGTGAGCCTCCAGGACAAGAGAACAGGAAGAAACCGGTAAGGACAGGTAAGGAACGGACACCACAGCGATCGCCTCCGCCGAGCCACGCACTATCAGTAAGATCTGAAGAGGAGGAAGACTGGGATGAGGGGAACGGAGGATCGAGCGGTGGGGGACCGGGGTCCCAGAATGATTTGTTGATGTTCCCCTTGATGGCCACCGGAGGTGGGTTTAAATACCGGCCTTACGGGTTGGGGGATGTGCAGGCTTTGGTGGACCAACTTCCCCCAGTAGCAGAGGGGGGAGGCTTGTGGCTTGGCAAATTGGACTCGCTGACTGCAGGACAGAGATTAGCTATTGGGGATTTTAGAGCCGTGATTCAGAGATGCCTGACCAGCATGGACGCAAGAGACATAGAGAAGGCTGCGGGCACCCTCCGCATCCCGGATGAGGAGCCGTTCGCCCGGTGGGCTGGTGACCTGGGCAAGGCAATCCGTGAGAAATATCTGCTGCCAAATTCAGCAGCAGTCCCAAAGGTGACTTGGAACATTAAAGATAACCCCATAGTTTTCTTAGACCAGAGTAAAGAGTTGTGGATTCGACAGACAGGGTGTCATCCAGGTAAACCGGGTCCCCAAAGGGAGTGGTACCAACAGGCGGTATTGGAGGGGGTCCCAAAAAAGGTCAAAACGGCCATGATTGACAATCCAGATTTGCAGGGGGCTGATTCAGCGGTGTGGGAGAGACATTTGGTGCATCACCTACAGCAGCAGATGCTGAAGAAAGGAGAGCAAAATCAGGAGCTCCAGACCCAGCTGCTGAAGCTCCAGTTGGCGGAAGCAAGGCAGAAAGTGAATGCCGAAAAGAACAAAGACAAAAAAGAGGAGGCCAAGAAGGTTATGTGGCAGTGGGGTGTAGATGCTCCGGATACTTCTGATCTGTTCCGAGTACCTCCTTGGGAGCCGCAACATCACCCTCCAGGCAATAGGGGAGGATACAGGGGAGCTCCGAGGGGGGGCCGTGGGTGGAGAGGACGCGGTGGTCGTGGGGGCCCACCTAGAAGGGACTCAGCCCAATGTTTCCTCTGCAACGGAAACGATCATTGGATCAAGGACTGTCCATACAGGGGCTGTATGGCTCGAGGCCGAACTCAAGGAGGGCAGGGAGTGCACCTGCAACGTGGTAGGGGTGGCCCGACACCGGCTCACAGCATGCCTGTGATGGATTGGGGTCCTCCATCCAGTTGGGAGGACTCCTACCGAGAATGACACACCCCGCCGAGAGGTCTGGACAGCGGAACGAACACGGCAGATCCACTGCTGTCCATGAAGGTGAACCATATGAATCTGTCGTTTTTGGTCGACACAGGGGCTACGTGTTCCACTCTTAACACCACCCCTGCTTCCACCTTGTCGAACCACAAGACCACAGTCATGGGCTTCTCGGGGGAGAAACGGACTCTGCCAGTAACTCGACCTCTGCTCACCCAGGTGGGCAGCCAGCAGGTACGCCACCCCTACATTTATTCACCTGGCACTCCTGTCAACCTCCTCAGCCGGGACTTATTGATTAAGCTTGGGGCCACTATTCTGTGTGCCCCCGAGGGACTTACTGTTACTCTGCCAGATGGCCTGCAACTGCCATGTCGGACATATTCAGACGGGCAATGAAAACAATGCTTGTTAAAGCCGCTGGCGGATGAGCTAGCCAACATCTACTGGGCTAGGTTGTGCCTCCGGGACATAAGGGCATATGGTCCGCGTATCAGTCTTGGCGCCCCTGGATCTCGCTCCTCGAGCCCTACATTCCTCCCCTGGACCCTCTCCATGTTACCCTCTTCTATGATAAGCTCCAAACCGATTAGTACAAGGAGGCGTTTGAGCAGGTTGAGAGAGACTCCTGGAGCATCGACGCCGAGAATATCTATGTCGCCCCCAAGGGGGTGGTGGCGGGAGTGCAGCTTCTCCCAGCCCAACAAGATTGGTTTCGCATGGGTGAGGACAGTGCGCCACATGTGTCTCTTGCCCTACATCCTGACCATGAGGCCAAAGTGCTGGGGGTTATTCTCAAGAGGGTGTTGGCCCACAAAGACTGGCAGACCACCCCCATACCGCAGGTCTGGTACGCTCCCCAGATTAAAACTTTTTGCATTCAGCTGACAGCCACAGACCCTGCTATATTGGAACATAGAGAGGTGTCCAGGTACCATGACATGGCACGCATTGACCATCACCTAGCGGCAGACATGTTATCTCAGCTGCCAGACTTCTTATGGGCTCAGTCTCCCACAGACGTGGGCTTAACGGACTGTGCCCCGGTCACCTTCCAGGTCCAAGGGGGGCTTCCCTTTGGATCCGCCAATACCCACATAAACCTCAGGCAGAGGAGGGGATTAGGGAATCCATTGAAGGCTTAATACAAGCGGGGGTGCTAGAACCCTGCTCGTCACGGTGGAACACACCCATTCTACCGGTTGAGATAAAGGGTACAGGTAAATTCCGTATGGCACATGATCTTAGGGCCATCAATGATATATTAGTAACTTCCACCGTTCTGGCTCTGGCTAACCTGGATCCTATCCAGACTTGGTTTTCTTGTATTGATCTGGCCAATGCCTTCTTCTGCCTCCCGTTGGCACATGAGTGTCGTCACATTTTCTCTTTCACTTATCGGGGACGCCAGCTCAGGTACACCAGACTCCCTCAGGGCTTCACTCTCTCACCCGGTATTTTCAATCAGGTTTTGAAACAGGTGCTACATTCCTGCGCTTTGCCAGACGGCACCACCTTAATCCAGTATGTTGACGACCTTCTGCTCGCCGCACCCTCTGTCGCGACCTGTCTCCAGGCCACGGAGTCCGTGCTGCGTCATCTAGCCGAGAGGGGCTTTAAGGTCAGCAAATCTAAACTACAAGTGTGCCATAAACAAGTTGCCTTTTTGGGCCGACTGATCTCGCAAGCAGGGGCAGGATTATCACCTGCTCACAGGTCTACCATCCTGCACCACCCTCGGCCGGTACTGGTCAAAGATATGCTCTCCTTTCTGGGGCTCACGGGCTACAGCCGCTCTTACATTTCCGACTATACCAACCTTACCACTCCACTTTTACAGCTAGTCAAGGAACAGGGCATGCGGAATCTTTCAGCACCGCTCGTTTGGACGACTGAGGCAGAACGGAACTTCATCTCCCTCAAGCAAGCTCTGGCCACGGACGCAGATCTGGCCATTCCTGACTATACTCAGTCCTTCTTTTTGGATGTTTCTGTAAAGGACGCAGTTGCCAACGGCGTCCTGTTCCAGAAAAAAGGGGGAGTCAGGAGAGTGTTGATGTACACAAGTACTGCATTGGACACCATGGAAAGAAGACACCACGCCTGCACACAGCATGCTGCAGCAGTGGCGAGGATCTTACAGAAGACAGCCCACATTGTCATGGGACACCCACTTAGGGTGCTCACCACTCACAGTGTGGTGGCTTATGTCAATTCCCAGATATTCACACTCTCCTCCCTCAGACAACAAAGGCTGAGCTGGATTCTGGAGGACCCACATATCTCATATACACATGAAGGTATTAACATGGCAGACAGTATTGGGACGGGACAGGCCCACAGGTGCGAGGAAAAAGTCCTGAAAGAGGAAAAAGTGCGCCCAGATGTGCAGGCCACGCCACTGCAGGACGCACGTGACCTTTATATGGATGGCTGCTGTTTCAGAGATGAGAAAGAGGGGTTGAAGGCTCCTTATGCGGTGGTGGAAGACACAGGAGGGGAGTTGCAGGTAAGGGTGGCAGAAAGGCTGGAAGGACAACAGTCGGCACAGAGGGCAGAAGTGATGGCCGTGCTGGCAGCTCTGCAATTGGGCAAGGGCCAAAAAGTGAACATCTACACAGACTCAGCATATGCGACAGGAGCCGTACATGTTGAATTAGGACAATGGCTTAGAGCAGGGTTCCTAACAGCGTCTAATCAGCCCATCAAACATGAGAAAGAGATGAGAGAACTAGCAGATGCCCTGTTGGAACCGCTAGCTGTGGCAGTGATCAAGTGCAAGGGACACAATCAGTCCAACAGCCCTACGGCAAAAGGAAACCGGGCTGCAGCCAAGGAAGCAGCGGGATACCAAGTTAAATTAATGATGCTGGAGGTGACACAAGAGCTTAACCCTCTGGGGTCTGAGGGGGTTTTTGGGGCCTGGACAAATTTTGACATGTCCTGACATTTGTGCTTTTTTCAGTGTCTTTTAAACATATTAATGTCTAAAGTCTAATAACACTGTAATCAGCACAAAATTGGCTACAATAATATGTGAGCAGCAAGTTTATACAGTATTGTGTTTTTGAGAAAAAAGTGTTTATGCATGGCTAGTGAAAAACTACAATTTTTTACTCACTGAAATAAGACCATAAAACACAAACAGAACATTCGTTCACAAGACTTTGGAGACCAGCATGTTGTAGGCTAAAGTGTTTACTTCAGAGTGCTGTGAATGTCATCTTGTTCACACATTCACAGTAAACAATACACTGATTTAAATTTTCTAAGACACTTTTTGTCCAGAAAGGCCATATGCAAGAGGGTGTGTCTGAGGATGAATAGTCATGTGATTTACCTGAGAACACAAAAGACGCACTGAACGACCAGACAAAGGCGCGCATAATGAGCCTTTCAGTCAATGTAGATGGGACGGATTAGTGCAGCATAATACAACACAATGAGGAGCCGTACGATCCTCATTTAGTTAAAATCAGTGTTTTTACTCTGAGGACAAGCTAAACTATTTGTCTCTGTGAGGAATGTAAGGAGCGCCCCTTCACGTGCGTAACGCGCCATCATCTAAACGCGCCGAAAAAGTGAGTAAATTCTATGATGAAGTTTGATATTTTGTGTCATTTCTCGGGGGTGTGCACATATTTACCTGGTTCACCTGAGATTATTTACATGTGAACAGTGAACAGAGTACAAGGTGGGACCGCACTACCTGTAATGAGGTGAGACAGGAAAAAACGGACTTCTCCTTACGTTCATACGGATTAAATCAAAAGTGATGATTTGTTTTTGACTTGAATTGTTTCACTCAAAAGAAAACATTTCAAGCTTTCTAGCCATATAATTCTTATTTTTATGAGGCAAGTATTCGCTGAGATTCTGGTTGTTTTATTTATGCGTCTGTGAAGAGAAATGGCAGAGACAGAAAAGTCCGAGAGCGCACCCTGTCGGCTTTCTTTATTTTAAAAAAGCACAACGTTTTGTTGTTATTATGATGGTATACCACTAAAACTAGACCCTTTACAGATTTGAATGATATACTTCTTTTATCTGTACGCTCAGAATTGACGGAGTAATTTAAGTTTGTTTCGGCCTTATCAGAAAAAGATGCGTCAAAACGCGCCGGCGCGTGCGTCGACCCCAGAGGGTTAAAGAAAGACCGACCTTAGAGGAACACAAAAGACTGCAAAAGGGGGCATCCCCCCAGGAGAGAAGTCTGGAAAGAGAGAGGGGCTACTGAGGTAGAAGGATTGTGGAGGGGGCCGGATGGTCGTCCCATACTTCCTCCCTGAATCAGGAGGACAGCCCTCTTGGAAACTCACGGGGTGGGGCATGTTGGGATACCCCAGATCTTGAAGAACCTAGAGCATTGGTGGCATCCATATCTCAAAGATATGGCCAAAGAACTGGTCTGGGAATGTGACATCTGCACTAAGTACAACACCAGACCGACAGTGAAACCAGAGATCGGTAGGTATCCACTCGTCACCAGGCCTGGACGAGAGATTGTCATTGATTTCACAGACATGGGCACCACCGTTCGAGGGTACAGGTACGTACTGATGTGTGTGGATGTGTATTCAGGGTGGCCAGAAGCGTGGCCCGCCAAGAGGGAAGACAGTATAACGGTTACTAAATGCCTGATAAATTATTACATCCCCAACCATGGCTTCCCAGAGAAAATTAGGTCAGATAATGGGACACATTTCAAGAATCTGGATTTGCAGAGGGTGGAGGCCATGATGGGGTTGAAACATGGGTTTGGAACGGTGTATCATCCACAGTCTCAAGGAAAGGTGGAAAGGATGAATCAAACTGTAAAAACCAAATTGGGAAAAATCTGTGCACAGACCAAATTGAACTGGGTTGATGCATTGCCATTGGCACTCATGTCCATACTCTGTTCTGTTAACCAATCCACTGGGTTTACCCCTTTCGAACTCCAAACAGGGAGACCTTTTCCAGGGCCCCACACCACTACCCCAGTAACCATTGTAGAGAATGAGGGTCTGTCAGCTAAAGCATATTTTAACTTTCTGCAAGATCTCGTTTCAGCTTTCTCACATCGGGTGGCGGACCAGCAGGGTGACAGAACACAAACTCCACCCGATGTCGACTGGGTGCTGCTGAAGGTCATCAAAAGGAAGTGGGCAGAGCCACGGTGGACAGGACCCTACCAGGTAACAGAGAGAACATCCCACGCAGTGAGGTTAAAGGAGAAAGGGGACACCTGGTACCACTGGTTGCAGTGTGCACCAGGAGAACCGCCATCCAGATCTTTGACCAAGGTCCAGGAGGACCTGCAACAAAATACCTCTGTCTCGGCTGAGGCAGAGAAGGACCCTCCTCACGAAGGGGCAGAATAATCCCCGAGGTTTGGGTCTAGGTACTGAGGTAGTCTACCCTCAGTCCGAAGATAAGAGGAACAGCGGCCGACACGAGCCTAAAGGGAGAGGGTGAAAGCAGCGCCCCTCTCTAGCAAGAGGTGTGCCAAGCCTCCAGCCAACGAATCAGAGCGCAGAGGGAGGCAATGTCGAGGGATTGTTGGTTGTTATTTTGAGTGGTAGTTGTAGCCGTTGATTTATTTAGTTTATTGTGCATGCTTAGCCATTGTCAGATAGTTTAGTTAACGACTGGGGAGTTAAAACGGAGATGTTTGGAGTTGGGAAGGTATTGGGGGTCCTTACGACCCTGACTGTAATGATTGTTGTTTTGTGTTTGGTTATATTTTCTTTTTCCACTGACTCAACTATCATTCACAGGGATCGCCGTAGGTTTGCGACAGGGTATCACTGCGAACCTAAGTTGACCCTCAACTACACGTGACGGTCTGAGATGCTATTCAAATTTGACCTGTGCGCTGTCATAAATTGTGGTGGATATCCGAGTAGTTGGCGTGAATACGATGTATACTTATGTGCCCCTCCTGCCTTAGTGCCGGATTGCGAGGAGAGAGGCGTGCGATACACAGCGGGACCCTGTGATTGGGGACAGATGACTAAGTACACATGACTTTGGGACCCCACTACAGTGGCATTTTCCTATTTGGATTTGACCCACAGGCAGTGGTGGTCCAAAGTCAACTTTCAAAGAGATTTTAGTCCTAGTAGTAACCCTCTGTCCCTTTCTTTTGGCCAATTGAGCAACTCATCATACAATTGGTCTGTTGCGTATTTCTTCTTGGGAGTAGACATCACTGGAAGGGACCCCCTAGAGTTAATTAGGGTGAACTTCCTAGATCCTCCTCCCGACAAGATTACAAGTTTTCTATCCCTCCCTGTACTTCCCCCGTCCAGTGAGCCTAATTCGACTATTACAGATAAAATGATAGCAGTTGATTATTCCACTCTCAAACCCCTAGACATTATGGAATTGGCTACTGGATATTCAGAGGAGAACCTGTGGTTGTCTTGGATGGCACAAAATGCCAAAGAACAACACGTAGGGGACTGTGTGGCCTGTGCCGCCGCACGCCCCCACTTAAGAACTGAACCAGCTCCTCTTTTCCCAGAGGACAAATGGGGTTATGGGTGTATGATAGGGATAACCCGAGCTGCCACCCCCGCCAACTGTACTATCTTGGCTAGTATTTTTCCGCCGATTGATAATAAGACTAAAACTGGCCCCTTTACACCAGATAAGGGGAACGGCTCTTATATATGTTTTACCATCACGCACCCGAGTCCCTCCGTTGCTCTGGGACAGATCCCAGGGGATTGGTGTAACCATACCCTGAGTGGATCCGTCCTCGGGTCATGGGCACGAGCAGGTTTATACTACTATTGTGGCGGCCGACGTCTTCTCGTTCGTCTTCCCCCTGCCGGTGTAGGGACATGTGCTATGGTGTGACTTCATGCGCTGTTGGTACTGGTGGGAAACCGGTTGGTCTCTTCAAGGCCGGGGGTTAGCCCACCAGCATTGACCGCGCGACGCCGACGCCATGTTTTGTCTAAACGGGAGGTGACCTTTCAATATTTTGATCTTTCTGTCGGTTCTCCTACGTATATTGATGCAATCGGACTGCCCCGAGGGGTGCCCAACGAATATAAATTGGTGGACCAAATTGCAGCAGGTTTTGAAAATCTCCCGATTATTTCAGCTCTTTTTTCTATTACCCCGAGTAAAAACGTTGACCGTATCAATTACGTATATTACAACGTACTCCGATTGGCTAATCTGACCAGGGATGCGGTAGAGGGGTTGGCGGAGCATCAACAATCCCCTGGAGGACTGGATGGCGGGTATGTTTGGTCAGTGGAAAAACCTCATTATGTCTGTATTAGTTTCTATTGCTGTGTTTGTGGGGATCCTGGTCACCTGTGGGTGCTGCTTCATTCCATGCCTGCGTTCCCTCACAGTTAGACTTATATCGTCTACTTTAGAGAAACACGACCCGAAAGTTCTGATGCCCTTATTGGCCCAGGGCTCAGATGACGACAGTGATGATTCAGACGGGGTACAGCTCCGAGAGATGTGATCTCCTAAAGGAGATCAAGAGAGGGATAGCAAAAATTCTAATTTGTTTGGATGGGCTCTTAGGAGAGCCCAAAAGGGGGACTTGTGGAAATGCAGACGCACCTATGGGGACTTCATATAAGATAAAGGAAGTAACTGGCCTTAGCTTGCTCATCGACCACCGCCCAGAACACATAAAAGACAACAAGGGAATAACAACTCCATATATGGTAATAGACTAAATTCCTTTTGGTGGAAAAGTACTGGTATGGTGGTCACCAGCTTTATACAGGGTATAGTTTACACCTATAGTTCAGATCTCTCTGCCTGCGTGTGTGAGTTGATCTCCAGAGACGTCTCTGTATTTTTACAATAAACCGGTGTGTCGATTCCTAACTTTTGCTCCGTCTTCTTTTAACCCTCCATCAATGGACTCGGGTGAAGGTCACAAGGTCTGACTTTCCAACACTATCCAGTCCTCTAACCTTTGTAACAGAATCACATGGTCGCAAACGCAGCACTCAGATCCAACATTACTAACAGAGACTCGTCCCAGCATCTGTATTCAGACGAATGTCATTTGTCACCTTGATGAGTGTAGTCTCAGTGCTGTGATGGGGCTTAAAACCTGACTGAACATCATCAAAGCAGTTGTTTGACAGGAGAAAGTGAGAAAGTTGTTGGTAAACAGCTTTTTCAAGAATTTTGATAAAAACGGCAGGTTTGATATGGGCCAGTAGTTGTTCAGTACTGTGGCATCAAGACTGTTCTTCTTCAGGAGAGACTTGATGACAACAATTTTCAAGGCCCTTGGAAATGTTCCAAACTGTAATGAGTTATTAACTAATTGAGTGAGTTGTGGTAACAAACTGCTTAGTGCTGATTTCAGAAAGCTAGTGGGTAAAACATTGAGGCTGCAGGTGGATGAACTGAGACTAGAGATGGTCTCCTCCATGTTTGGTCATTTACAGGTGTAAAATGTGTCAGTTCTACCAAGTGTCTCCTGGATGGCTGCAGAGTCAGTATCTGTGTTGTGCAGTTTACTGCTTGTTTAATACCCAGTTTAACCCTCTGGGGTCTGAGGGGGTTTTTGGGGCCTGGACAAATTTTGACATGTCCTGACATTTGTGCTTTTTTCAGTGTCTTTTAAACATATTAATGTCTAAAGTCTAATAACACTGTGATCAGCACAAAATTGGCTACAATAATATGTGAGCAGCAAGTTTATACATTATTGTGTTTTTGAGAAAAAAGTGTTTATGCATGGTCAGTGAAAAACTAAAATTTTTTACTCACTGAAATAAGACCATAAAACACAAACAGAACATTGGTTCACAAGACTTTGGAGACCAGCATGTTGTAGGTTAAAGTGTTTACTTCAGAGTGCTGTGAATGTCATCTTGTTCACACATTCACAGTAAACAATACACTGATTTAAATTTTCTAAGACACTTTTTGTCCAGAAAGGCCATATGCAAGAGGGTGTGTCTGAGGATGAATAGTCATGTGATTTACCTGAGAACACAAAAGACGCACTGAACGTCCAGACAAAGGCGCGCATAATGAGCCTTTCAGTCAATGTAGATGGGACGGATTAGTGCAGCACAATACAACACAATGAGGAGCCAAACGATCCTCATTTGAGTTAAAATCAGTGTTTTTACTCTGAGGACAAGCTAAACTATTTGTCTCTGTGTGGAATGTAAGGAGCGCCGCTTCACGTGCGTAACGCGCCATCATACAAACGCGCAGAAAAAGTGAGTAAATTCTATGATGAAGTTTGATATTTTGTGTCATTTCTCGGGGGTGTGCACATATTTACCGGGTTCACCTGAGGTTATTTACATGTGAACAGTGGACAGTGTACAAGGCGGGACCGCATTACCTGTAATGAAGTGAGACAGGAAAAAACGGATTTCTCCTTACGTTCATACGGATTAAATCAAAAGTGATGATTTGTTTTTGACTTGAATTGTTTCACTCAAAAGAAAACATTTCAAGCTTTCTAGCCATATAATTCTTATTTTTATGAGGCAAGTATTCGCTGAGATTCTGGTTGTTTTATTTATGCGTCTGTGAAGAGAAATGACAGAGACAGAAAAGTCCGAGAGCGCACCCTGTCGGCTTTCTTTATTTAAAAAAAGCACAACGTTTTGTTTTTAATATGATGGTATACCACTAAAACTAGACCCTTTACAGATTTGAATGATATACTTCTTTTATCTGTACGCTCAGAATTGACGGAGTAATTTAAGTTTGTTTCGGCCTTATCAGAAAAAGATGCGTCAAAACGCGCCGGCGCGTTCGTCGACCCCAGAGGGTTAATACCCTGAACATAGTCATTAAAAAATAATGCAAGCTCATTGCATTTAGGTGAAATTAGTTCTGATGGCAATGGAGGGTTTGTTAATCTACTCACTGTAGTAAACAGGACATGTGAGTTGTTACTGCTGCTGATGATCAGAAAAATACATTTCTCATTGAACACACAAAATATCTGCTTATAAATTATTTGTAAATGTGATGTGGAGCTTTGATTTACGCTATTTTCATTTGGTCATCATTAAATTTCATCATCCACTGTGCCATTTGCCTGTTCCTGATCACTTTATCTTTAACAGGAACAATCACATCGATGACATTTAGAACACTTGAAATATATGAATTCAACAACTCTTCAACATGAGAAAAAAGTGGTATTTTCAAACCTAATCATCTTTATAAACAGTGTCCTGGTGTTATCATTTATGTGTCCTTTCTGAACAAGTGTAGGTCCAGTTGAATCTTTGGGAATTATGGACAAATCAAAAAAGACACAAAAATGATCAGATAAACAACATCAAGCAACATTTGAACATCAGTGACATTTGAAATGTTAACACTCCTAGTGATGACAAGGTCCAGAGTGTGACCTCTGGTATGGGTTGGCTCACCAACATGCTGCCTAAGGCCGTAGGTTTCGAGGACAGCAGAAAGATCTTTGGCATTTCTGTCACAGACTTTATCAACATAAGCATTAAAATCACCTGAACAGATAAACTCTGTGAAGACACTGAAAGCATCTTAGTAAAATCATCAATGAAATTTGTTTGTAAATGATTATGTAGAGAACAGAGGGAGATAATTTTAGCTCCATTTTAAAAGATACATACTCAAATGATGAAAACTCCCCAAATAGCAGCCTTTGGGTAACCATATTATCCCTAACAAAAAAAAGCACAGACACCCCAACCCTTTTTGTTTTCTCATGTTTCTCATAGAAATGTAAAATTAGGTGGGGTGGATTCAATAAGAACTGCATTTCCTGTCTTGCTATCTAACCAAGTTTCTGTTAAAAACATAAAATCAAGATTGCAAGAAATATAATTATTGATTAAAAATGATTTGTTAAGCTGAATTACGCTCCTATTATCCATACTGTGAAAAAAGACCGCTGGCAAGCTTTTCCTCTCTCACTGATGGATAGAATAAGTTTAATCAAAATGAACATTCTCCTTCGATTATTGTACCCTCTTCAGATGTTATCCTCATGGTTAAGCAGGAAAGTCTCTGCTCAGCTGGAAAGTGCCTTTTCTAGATTTATGTGGAATGGCAAAAAGCCAAGACAAAATTTAAAATCTTTGCAGATGTCTGTGGAGATGTGGGGATTAGCTATGCGAAACATTTTATATTAAATAATAATAATAATAATAATACATTTTATTTCATGGCGCCTTTCAAAGTCTCAAGGTCACCTTACAGAGAGAAAAGGAAGCATACAGCATGAAATACATAGAGTGCATTAAAACAACGGTAACAAGAATGCATAAACAAAGGGAGAGAATGTAAAGGCAAGAGTGTGGAGTATCTAGGAAGTGGGCGAAGTACAGTAAAAGTAAATTGAAATACAGAAACCCAGATGACAGAACAACAAATACGAAACAGTATGAGACAATATGAAATCGGCAGAGGGTGGTAGAACATCACAGGCTGCTTTGAGAAGTTAAGAGAGTTAGGTGGAAAACGCTATACGGAACAGATATGTTTTGAGTGATGATTTAAAAGTTGATAAGTCCGGAGACGACCGGATGCAATGAGGGAGAATGTTCCAAAGGCGGGGCGCAGTGTGGCTGAAGGATCTAGTGCCCATGGTGGCCAGGCGCACTGTAGGGGTGCAGAGGAGAGTGGAACTGGAGGAGCGGAGAGTACGAGGCGGAGAATAGATATGAAGTAGTTCAGTGATGTATGGTGGGGCAATAGAGTGGAGGGCTTTGTAGGTGAGAAGGAGGATTTTATAGTTTGTACGGAAGGACACAGGGAGCCAGTGAAGTTGTTTAAGGACAGGGGTGATATGATGTGAGGATGGAGTTCTGGTGATGATTCAGGCAGCAGAGTTCTGGACAAGTTGAAGTTTGCAAAGTGATTTGAGAGGTAGACCAGTGAGGAGTGAGTTACAGTAATCCAAACGAGAGGTGACAAAGGCGTTAATGAGTATGGCCGTGGTATCGGTGGTGAGTGAGGAACGGATGCGGTTTATGTTACGGAGATGGGAGTAGGCTGACCGGGTAGTGGTATTGATATGCTGAGTGAAGGAGAGAGTACCGTCTAGATGACACCCAGGCTTTTAACTTGGGGGGAGGGGAGGACAGTATTGTTGTCAATTTGAATAGAGAAGGTGCTGGTTTTAGAAAGGGTGGATCTGGTGCCCACGAGGAGAATTTCAGTTTTGTCAGGGTTGAGTTTCAAAAAGTTATGGGTGAACCAGTATTTGATATTATGTAAGCAGGTAAGGAGGGAGGGAGGGGGGAGGGTAGAAGATGGAGCAGCAGAGAGGTAGAGCTGGGTGTCGTCTGCATAACAGTGAAAATTGATGTTATGTTGCCTAAAGATATTTCCGAGAGGAAGGAGATGAATAATAAAGAGGAGGGGCCCCAGGACAGAGCCCTGAGGCACGCCACAACTGACAGTAGAGGGCTGGGAGTGGAAGTTCTGGAGATGGACGGACTGGGTGCGGTCAGAGAGGTAGGAGGTGAACCATGAGAGGACCGAGCCGGCTATGCCGATGGAAGCAAGGCGATGCAGGAGAATATTGTGTGAGATGGTGTCAAAAGCTGCAGTTAGGTCAAGGAGGATGAGGATGGAGACAAGGTCAGAGTCTGCGGCTACTAGGAGGTCGTTGATGATTTTGACCAGGGCAGTTTCAGTGCTGTGAAGTTGGCGGAAACCAGATTGAAAGTGTTCGTATAGGCTATTGGCGGAAAGGTGGGTATGGACCTGGTGGTGAACAACTTTTTCCAGGATTTTGGAGAGGAACGGGAGATTGGAGATAGGGCGGAAGTTGTTAAGGTCGACAGGATCGAGACCGGGTTTTTTTAGAATTGGTGAGATGATGGCTGTCTTGAGTGATGGGGGTACGATGCCAGAACTGAGGGAAGTGTGAATAATGTGGGTAAGATGAGGAAGGAGAGAGGGGAGACAGAGCTTGATGAGGTTGGTTGGTAGGGGGTCAAGTTTGCAGGTTGAGGGTTTGGATTTGAGGATCAGGGAAGAGATAACCGTGGTGGGTGGAATGATAAAACTCGAAAGCAGGGAGGATACTGATAGACAGGGAAGGGTACAGTGGAGGCAGTTTGCAGTGTCACAGATGGGGAGAAATTGCTGGTGTATATTTTCGATTTTTGATGAGAAGAAATCCAGGAAGTTATTGCACAAGGTGGTGGAGAGTGAGGGGAAGAGAGGAGTATTGGGAGGGCCCAATAAATTTTTGACAGTGGAGAAGAGGGAACGCGTGGAGCCAGAGGCGGATACAATAAGAGAGGCATAGAAATCAGATTTTGTTTGAGTAATGGTTTCCTTGTACTTCAGTATGTGGTTTAGGTATAAGTCCTTGTGGGTGGATGAACCGGTTTTTTTGAAGAGACGATCAAGGTGACGGGCTTGGGTTTTGAGGAGGCGGAGTTCGGGTGTGTACCATGGAGCAGAGTGCGTAAAGGATACAGATCTAGTTTTGAGTGGGGCGAAAGTGTTGAGTAGATTTCGTAGCTCACGGTTGAAATTGGATAACATGTCGGAGAGGGACGGTGTGTAATTAGTACATGAAAGGTTGTTAAGAGCAGCAGTGAAGGAGGGGAGGTCGATGTTTTTTAACCCTCTGGGGTCAACGCATGCGCCGACGCGTTTTGACGCATCTTTTTCTGATAAGGCCGGAACAAACTTAAATTACTCCGTCAATTCTGATCGTACAGATAAAAGAAATATATCATTCAAATCTGTAAAGGGTCTAGTTTTAGTGGTATACCATCATAATAACAACAAAACGCTTTTTTTAAATAAAGAAAGCCGACAGGGTGCACTCTCGGACTTTTCTGTCTCTGCCATTTCTCTTCACAGACGCGTAAATAAAACAACCAGAATCTCAGCGAATACTTTTCTCATAAAAATAAGAATTACATGGCTAGAAAGCTTGAAATGTTTTGTGAAACAATTCAAGTCGAAAACAAATCATCACTTTCTATTTAATCCATATGAACGTAAGGAGAAGTCCGTTTTTTCCTGTCTCACCTCATTACAGGTAATGCGGTCCCGCCTTGTACAATGTTCACTGTTCACATGTAAATAATCTCAGGTGAACCAGGTAAATATGTGCACACCCCCGAGAAATGACACAAAATATCAAACTTCATCATAGAATTTACTCACTTTTTCTGCACGTTTGGATGATGGCGCGTTACGCACGTGAAGCAGCGCTCCTTACATTCCACACAGAGACAAATAGTTTAGCTTGTGCTCAGAGTAAAAACACTGATTTTAACTAAATGAGGATCGTACGGCTCCTCATTGTGTTGTATTATGCTGCACTAATCCGTCCCATCTACATTGACTGAAAGGCTCATTATGCGCGCCTTTGTCTGGTCGTTCAGTGCGTCTTTTGTGTTCTCAGGTGTTCACATGACTATTCATCCTCAGACACACCCTCTTGCATATGGCCTTTCTGGACAAAAAGTGTCTTAGAAAATTTAAATCAGTGTATTATTTACTGTGAATGTGTGAACAAGATGACATTCACAGCACTCTGAAGTAAACACTTTAGCCTACAACATGCTGGTCTCCAAAGTCTTGTGAACCAATGTCCTGTTTGTGTTTTATGGTCTTATTTCAGTGAGTAAAAAATTGTAGTTTTTCACTAACCATGCATAAACACTTTTTTCTCAAAAACACAATACTGTATAAACTTGCTGCTCACATATTATTGTAGCCAATTTTGTGCTGATTACAGTGTTATTAGACTTTAGACATTAATATGTTTAAAAAACACTGAAAAAAGCACAAATGTCAGGACATGTCAAAATTTGTCCAGGCCCCAAAAACCCCCTCAGACCCCAGAGGGTTAAGGTACGGAAGGTGATGGTGCGGGAGAGGTGGGTTTTGAAGAGAGGTAGTTTGGAGTTAAAGCAGACTAGTTTGTGGTCGGAGAAGAAGGTGTCGAGGGTAGAACATGACTGAGCTGTGACGCCAGAGCAGCAGACTAAGTCGAGGGTGTGGCCTAGAGAATGTGTTGGGGAGGTGATGTATTGTTGGAGCCCAAAGCTGTCCAGACAGGAAATGAAGTCTTTTGTTGTTGTTGGGATTGTCGAAGTGGATGTTAAAATCACCAAGAAGAATTATGTTGGCTGACAGAGAGATGAGGTCAGCTAAGAGGTCAGACAGTTTGTCCAGGAAGGTCGGGTTAGGTTTTGGTGGGCGGTAGATAGTGGCCAAGAAGGTTGGTGTGTGACCATGAATACGTGCTATGAGAGCCTCAAAGGACTGGAAGGTGATAGTGGGGTGGATGGATATTTTGTATTTAAGGTTGTACAGTATGGCGAGGCCGCCACCGCGTCCCGAGAGGCGTGGATGGGTGAGATATGTGAAACCAGGAGGAATAGATTGATTAAGTTCAGTGAAGTCGTTGGGCTGCTGCCAGGTTTCAGTTAAGCACAGGATGTCGAGATTGTGTTTAAGAATAATGCCAAAGATGAGGGATGCTTTTTGAGAGATTGAGCGAACGTTAAGAAGGATCCTACGGCGCACTGATGTAGTAGCTGAGCGGGATGGAGACTGTTTTCCGCTGTGGCAACGGGCTCCGCGAGGAGCACTTGGACTATGGCGGGGGCGGCGGGTGTCGTCAGAGGGGAGCGAGAGCAGGTGACGGCGCTGAGCGACATCGGCGGGTGACAGGGGTTGTTGGGATACCGGAGCGGAATGATCCGGTACGTGATTAGCGGATGAGACAGTATCTAGGTCCGGAGTGGCAGAGGACAGAGGAGCAAATCGATTGGAGAGGTCTAGGGAGGGACGCGGAGACCTGTGGTGATATCTTTTCCGCCCACGAACCGCAACCTCGGTCCAGGAGGACCGAAGACATGGTGTAGAAGAGGAGGAGGGTCGAGGACAGGTTGACGGGTCCCATGGGGCAGTGTCCTGGAGAGTGAAGGTAAGTGTGGAGATCTTCCTCGACTGCTCGAGGGCAACGTCCCTGAAGCTAGTGAGTATGGAGTCTTTCTGTTGGAGATTGTGAGAGAGGCGGCGTATTTCCTGCTTTAATTTGGTGATTTCATTGTTTGCTAGATGGAGTAGTAGATTGGCATTGTCCGAGTTGGTATTGTCAGGTAGTGTTGTTGTTGTTGTTCTTGGTGTTGGTGGCGTTGTAGGAGCCTGACTGGTTGTGTCGATCGCCATCTTGTCGGTCGCCATCTTGTTTAGGCTGATGTGTGATGCTGATATTATAACTGGGCTTGCCATGCCAGACTTATTTGGGAGTGGTTTAGGTCTTACTATGACCTGTGTCCTATTGTGGATTTGTGGGCCTGGGTGAGTGGATAGAGCAGAGAGAAAAGAACAGCAACAATAAACAACAAATAGGGGAGGGGAGCTCAGTTCACCGATGGTCCTCGGTCAGTCTAGGCCTATAGCAGCATAACTAAGGGATGGTTCAGGGTTGCCTGAAGCCAGCCCTAACTATATGCTTTGTCAAAGAGGAAGGTTTTAAGTCTAGCCTTAAAAGTACAGAGAGTGTCTGCCTCCTGAACCCAGGCTGGGAGCTGGTTCCACAGGAGAGGAGCTTGATAACTAAAGGCTCTGCCTCCCAGTCTGCTTTTGGAAACTCTGGGAACCACAAGTAGACCTGCACTCTGAGAGCGAAGTGGTCTATTGGGATAATATGGTACTATGAGGTCTTTAAGGTATGAAGGATCTTGATTATGGAGGGATTTGTATGTGAGAAGAAGGATTTTAAATTCTATTCTATATTTTACAGGGAGCCAATGAAGAGAAGCCAATATAGGTGAAATATGATCTCTCCTGCTAGTTCCTGTCAGGACTCTGGCTGCGGCATTCTGGATTAATTGGAGGCTTTTTATGGAGACAAATAACTAAAGTAAAGCTGCCGGGGACCAGAGCAAGGGGAAAAAGGAAATCTTTACAAAATAAAGGTCCCCCGGCAGGAAGTCCCAAAGGGGAATCATGACACACCTCTCTCTAAAGCATGGTACATGGCAAGGATGGCTCTTTAATGTCCTCCCAACAATTACGACAGAAGTTTGATCTTCCAAATCAACATCACTTTGGTTATCTGCAAATTCACCATTATGTTACCTCAAAACACAAAAAACTGCCGGATTCATTAGCACTTAGCAGTTTGGAGAGCTTACTTGTCAACACAACTGATGCTGCTCATTTTATTTCTAGACTTTCTTCCTTTTTGTACTCAAATGTCTCTGGACTTTTGCATACAGTGGCTTGTAAATGGGAGTAATACCTGTGTAATATTTATACAGATGACGATTACAACAGTTTTAATGAATAAAATTGATCTTTCTAGATCAGCTCTTTGTGTAAAGTGCCAGACAGCGTTAGGGACATACTTTCATTGTTTTTGGAGGTGCAAGTTAATTTCAAGAATTTGGAACTTCATTGCTTATTTAATTAGGATTATCCTTAACATTCCAATTCAGGAATCCAATACCAGTATTACTATCTGGAGCATTAGCCATTAGACATTAATCACGAATTGCCAGTCCCTTGGCAAAAAAATCATTGAATTATTGACATAGGCCTTGGCATCCTCCAGTGAGATGAAGTCGCGTCACTCCCTCATATGTGATGCATAACTTGGCTGGATGGAGAATGCCGAATCGGATTCCCTCAGTGTCCCATAGCTGGCGACGAACATAATTAAAAGCCGCAAGGGGCCAAGCCATCTTCGTGGTGTGGTCCAGGAAAATGGAAATGATCATGTTTCCTATCCTATGGAGAGACTCCTCCATAGCTGTAACCGTGCCCTTAAACGTTGCAAAATCTTGTTTCCCCACGCTGATGTCAGAGAAAAGTAACTCAGATTTTATCGATGAAAAGTTTTGTGCAAGTGCTGCTTGTAACTCGCTTTTAAACATTTCCTTGATTTCCTCCCTGAGAGCTGAGAGAAATTCCGTTTTCTTTTCTAGTCTTAGGTGGCATCTTAATCGGCAAAAACGAAGAAGTAAACTTCAAATTCACATACACTGAAGCACCAGGAGTTGGCAAAATGTGCCAAAATTACTGGATAATCCTTTTTGTTTTTGGTCATTTATCATTGATAGTAGGTTTTGTCTTCTTACCACTGGGTCTGAACAGGAGTGTGTCGTGAAGTCCTTTTTCAGATTTCAGAGCATGAATCTTCATTTGTCACAAACTGATTTCTTGAAGATATATCTGGCAGTTTTAGCACAATGTGTTCAAGTCCAGTTAAATGAGGGTAAAATAATATTAAAAAGTGTATTGTAAAATCATTGCATAAAAATAAAAAAGAATAAAAGCAAAGTAAAGCTGGCAGAAGCAGGAGCAAGCAGAAAAGCATCTGCACTCTTCAGTAGCAGGAAATCAATGGAAGTCAATGGAATGTCCTCTGAAATGATGGAAACACACCTGTATCTGTGTGTTCTCAACCATCAATATCAATGATCAAAGAAATATTTCTACTGCATCAAAGAAACTGGATCCATTTCCAACAAATATTAGTTCAGAAGATTTTCTGCTTACACATGTGGCTCTTTAGACACAATGACACTAACTTTCTGTGAGACTCAGTCACTTGGGACTAAAGACTGAACTTATCCAAAGACAGGAAAAGAAAAAAAAAAGAAAATCATCTTCAATAGAAGTTGTCTGTGCAAACACTGAGTTCAAACAATAATTCAACACTAAAGATTTACAATAGTAATAAACAGTCAGTGAACTGACCCCAGAGTCTCCAGTCTACAGTCTAGACTCTCCAATCCAGCAGACAGCACCTTAATTCCTGAATCCTGCAGGTTGTTGCAGCCCAGGTCCAGTTCTCTTAGATGGGAGGAGTTGGACTTCAGAGCTGAGGCAAGATAGCTACAGCTGGTCTCTGACAACCTGCAGTTCTCCAACCTAAATAAAGAATCAAAGATGGAGATCAAATCATTGATAATCAATCAGATGTTTCCTAATCAATAAGCTTTTCTCTAAAATGAGTAGGGTGACTTTTGTTATTGTGGATCATCAGAATGTCAGCCTTCTACAGACATCATCCAAACGGCAGCATTACAAGTGGTACAATTCCTAGCTTAATTTCATGAAATATGACAGCTTTTTAGTGTAAAATAATCAAAGCACCTGTGACATGTTGAGAAAACCTTTGTTGTAACAAATGCATGAATGTCACCGCTTCCCAACTGAATACCACTTCTGTTTATGAACTACATATCCTATGTTAACATTAGTGCCACACAACAGGTTTAACAGATAAATCAACTGCTACACAAATATTCTCTCATTTCATCCATTTTAGAAGCTGACAGACTGTTACTACATACAGATCTAATGCACTCTCTTCACTAAATCCTTGCGTGTGTACCATTAGTGTCCTGCACCAGACTTGCGTTTGAGTCTATACCGACCACATGTTTACTTGCACACTGGAAGCACTTTGTTTACAAAAAGCAGACAAAGAAGCCCTACAGGAACACCCAGCACAAGGGAAACTATGGCCTAAACTCCAACAGAACGGCAACATCGTAACCAGTTTATGAAGTGTGTTAGGTAGTGGTTTCAAATGCCTGAAAACACAACAGTTTTCTGTCTGGTACAAAACTCATCAAATCCATGAAAAAAATAATAATAAATCAAACTACTAAAAAATACACACTTTAAAAGAACTATAAGTTCTGTGTTTAGCAGCACAATGAGGACTTTCATTTCAACTTTCCATATCAACTGAATGAATGAGGGATTCTTAGGCTGCACCAACTGGGACTCCCAATAGGTGTGAACCACCTGCTCCAAATCCATTGGCAACATCTAAAAATAGGCCAGTAATCTAGGTCCAGGACCCGTTTGGATTTCTGTGTGGAAGAAGCTGTCTGGAAGTTGAAGTTTAGGTTGTGCTTAGGGTTCACCAAAGTAGTGCTTCTGGTTTGGCTTTGTCTCCAGGAAATCAATGGAAGTCAATGGAATGTCCTCTGAAGTGATGGAAACACACCTGTCTGTGTGTGTTCTCAACCATCAGTATCAGTGATCAAAGAAAAATTTCTACTGCATCAAAGAAACTGGATCCATTTCCAACAAATATTCCACAACAAGACCAACTTTCTGAGACTCAGTCATTTGGGACTAGACTGTTTTTAGCCTCAGAAAAATCCAAAGACAGGAAAAGAAAATCAACTTCAATAGAATTTATGTCTGTGCAAACACTGAGTTCAAACAGTAATTCAACACTAAAGATCTACAGTAGTACAATCAGTGAACTGACCTCAGAGTCTTCAGTCTACAGTGTGGACTCTGCAGTCCACCACACAGCACCTTCACTCCTGGATCCTTCAGGTTGTTTATACTCAGGTCCAGTTCTATCAGATGGGAAGGGTTGGACTTCAGAGCTGAGGCCAGATAACCACAGCTGGTCTCAGACAAATTGCAACCAAGCAACCTGAGTAAACAACCAAAGATGAAGATTGAATCATTGATAATCAGATGTGTCCTAATCAATGAGTTTCTCTCTAAAATGAGTAGAGGGATTTTGTTCTTCTGTTATTGTGGATCATCAGAATATCAGCCTTTTACAGACATTATCTAAATGGCAGCACAACATTCAGACACCTGTTCATGTCCACACTGGGTCAGAACCTGCTACTGACCTCAGTACTTCTCTATGTGTGTGTGGGGAGGACTGTGATGCCACTGTAGTTACACTCTCTGGTCCCCCTTCTTAAAACGAGGGACCGTCCCCTGATCTACCAATCCAGATGTACTGTCCCCTGACCGCCATGCAAGGCTGCAGATGTTGCAGGCCAACAACATCCAGAGACCTGAGATACTATCATTAAAATCATTGTCCCTAGATTGAATATTTGGTAGCATAACCTTTAGACAAATAAATGCTGTCAGTCTTTTCCTGTGGACTTCACTGAGATTCCTGCACTGCTCTACTGGCACTTTGGTTCACACTTCATTTCCAAAATGCTCCAGGTATCTGGATTTGAAAAAACCTGCTTTTGTCAGACCTCTCAAGACGTGGTCAGTGGGATTTATATTTTGACTCACTGCTGGACACTTTCCAACAGTCCACTGCTCCTGAACCAGTCCTGGTGCTGTTGATTCATTGTTCTGCTGCAGGACCCATGAATTTGGACTGAGACCCAGGTTGGTGACACAGGAGAAACACTGAGCTTCAAAATCCTTCGGTCAGCTCGTGATTTCAAAATGCCACGCACAGATTCAAGTTCCCCAGGACCAGAGGCAGGAAAACAACCCCATAACACCAGTGAAGCTGTTCCAGGTATGACTGTGAGGACATTATTTTTTTCTCTGTTTCTGGAGCACTGTTATTTACCAAACACCTTTAATCTGGTCTCATCTGACCACAGGACATTGTTTCAGAAAGATCTGGGTTTGTTCAGCTGTGTTTTCTTGCATCTCTCTCCTTGGTCTCCTACCATCAAACCCCCAATCCCTGAGTTGCTGAAAGATGGTGCCAGTTGAAACAGTTAAACCTTGTTTATAAATGTCAGCTTGAACCTGTTCTGTAGTTGTCCCAGGTTCTTTCTCCACTATTAGGACAATTCTTGGCTGCAACTGTTGCTCAACTTCTCTCTAGCGTCCTCTTCCAGGGAGATCAGCTACAGTGTGATGGGCCTTAACCCTCTAGGGTTTGGAGACGAACGCACCAGCGAGTTTTGTGGCATCTTCTCATGATAATGCCAAAAACAACTTAAATTACTAAGTCATTTTTGATCATACAGATAAGAGCAATATATCATTTGAATCTGTAAAGAGTGAACTGACCTCAGAGTCTCCAGTCTACAGTGTGTACTCTCCAGTCCACCACACACCTCCTGCACTCCTTGATCATACAGATTGTTGAAGCCCAGGTCCAGGTGTCTCAGATGGGAAGGGTTGGACGTCAGAGCTGAGACCAGATAACCACAGCTGGTCTCTGACAAACTGCACTTCTCCAACCTGAATAAAGAATTAAAGATGGAGATCATCTAAGTGGAACAATGAAAATACTGAATGAAACAACCAAATTCACAGGAGTTTCAACATCTACGATCTACAATAGTAACAAACAGTCAGTGAACTGACTTCAAAGTCTCTAGTCTACAGTCTGGTCTCTGGAGTCCCCCACACAGCTGCTGCACTCCTTGATCATACAGGTTGTTCCGACTCAGGTCCAGGTGTCTCAGATGGGAGGGGTTGGACTTCAGAGCTGAGACCAGATAACTGCAGCTGGTCTCTGACAAACTGCAGCCCCTCAACCTAAATAAAGAATCAAAGATGGAGATCAAATCATAAATAATCAATCAGATGTGTCCTAATCGATGAGTTTTTCTCTAAAATGTGTAGAGGGACTTTGTCGTTCTGTTATTGTGGATCATCAGAATGTCAGCCTTCATGGTAGTTTGTGAAGAATCAGGTGTAAAAGTCAGAATAGTATAAAAAACTGTTCTTTCTGCTATTGTGGATCGTCAGAATGTCAGCCTTCTACAGACATCATCCAAATGGCAGCACAATATTCAAACACCTGTTCATGTCCACACTGGGTCACAACCTGCTGCTGACCTCAGTACTTGGAATTGGATAGACCAACACTAGGAGGACCAGTTGGACTTTTAGACATTTAAAGGAGATTTCAAATAATTGTTTGAGGTTCAGACATGGCTTTAAGGTTCTGCTTAGAATAGTGTACATTCTCTTGAGATTCAGGACAGATTAGTAACAATTCAGATTTGAGATCCCTAAACCCTGACACATGTCAGTACTTCTTTTTTAGCCAAACCTCTTCAAATGGACCAAATTTGGGCTCAAATCACTGGACAATTTCTACAGTTTGTGTAGAAACCAAGATTCCAGAAATCCCACACATTATTGAAGACAGCTCAGTGAAATGAAGTGAAATTGAAGGAATCATTCTTAGTCTGCTGAGAATACAAGAACAATGGAAACACTGAAAGGAACAACCAACATTCACAAGAGCTTTAGTTGTGGATTCAACATCTAAGATCTACAATAGTAACAGTCAGTGAACTGACCTCAGAGTCTCCAGTCTACAGAGTTGACTCTCCAGTCCACCACACAGCCGCAGCACTCGTGGATCCTGCAGGTTGTGGTTGTAGCTCAGGTCCAGGTATCTCAGATGGGAGGGGTTGGACTTCAGAGCTGAGGCCACAACTTCACAGTGAGTCTTTGAGAGTCCACAGTGAGAAAGTCTGTGAGGATGAATATATTAGAAAAGTTGTTATTATGACAGAGACAATATATTGAGTTGAATCACTTGATGTTAAACATTGACATGTCTTATTGTGTCTTCACATCAGTGGTTCAGCTGATCTTCTCTCAGTGGGTTTGACATGAAATAAGAATTCTTCTCACTCTCATAAACACTGCAAACCCTTCATCTTTGTGCCTTCATCTTGGACAGGAAGCAGAGAAAACTGAGTTCCTTTTGCTACTTCCAAAACAGGCCTGTCCCTGTTTATTACAATGTTGGACATTTGTTCACATGTGTCAGAAAAAACATCAGTGTGTGAAGAGAAACAGCATAAAAATGTGTCCTATGTGTCCTTTCCAAACCATTGGAAAGAAAAAGAAGAACTGTGTTCATTCACTGGACAGATAGAAAAAGACAGAAACATCTGCAGCTTTTGTACACCATTTGGAACAGCTCAAGAACATCTGGGACATAATCCAACTAATGTGATTATCACAATAAACAAGAGAAACATTATGGACTTACACAGTTTTTCTGCTGTTCCTCACAGCTGGAATCAGTCTCAGTCGTCCCTGGTCTGATGTCTTGTACTTCCTCAGGTCCAGCTCTTCCAGAACCTCCTCTGACATCTGCAGAATGTAGGCCAGAGCTGAGCACTGGATCTCAGAGAGTCTCTTCTCTGATCTGTTTCCTGACTTCAGGAACTCTTGGATCTCCTGATGGACTGAGTGGTCGTTAAGCTCCATTAGACAACTGAAAATGTTGATGCTTCTGTCAGGAGAGATATCATCACTATTCATCTCCTTCAGGTTGTTGATGAGTCTCTGGATGGTTTCTGGACTCGTCTCTGTTTGACCCAGCAGGCCTTTTAAGACACTTTGGTTGGACTCCAGAAAGAGGCCATGAAGGAAGCGTACAAACAGGTCCAGGTGGCCACTTTTACTTTCCAGGGATTTGTGCATGGCTCCCAACAGGAAGCCATCCAGGGATGAGTAGTAGTTACTGTCCTTGTGATCATCATCGTTGTGGTCGTGGATGTCGCCATCATTGTTGTCATCATTGTCTTCATCAGCCCTTGACTGGTGAGAGAGATGATTATAATAACTATGTGGATCTCTAATCTTCTTTCTGCACTTTTCCCCCAAGAACTTCTCCAGTTCCTCTGTGTCCCTGTTGTTATAACAGTGCACCATGTAGACTGCAGCCAGAAACTCCTGAACGCTCAGATGAACAAAGCTGAACATCTTGTCTTTATTCTTCCTCCCCCGCTCCTCTTTAAAGATCTCTGTGAACACTCCTGAGTACATTGAGGCTCCACTGACATCAATGCCGCTCTCTTTTAAGTCTTTCTCATAAAAGACCAGGTTTCCTTTTTCCAGCTGCTGAAAAGCCAGTTTAGCTAATAACTTAATGTCCTGATGACACTTTCCTATGTTGTACTTCTCTTGTGTCTGATCAATCTGAAACTGCAAGAGCTCTGTGTACATCTCAGTCAATGTCTTGGGCACTTCTCCCCCCTCTCTGGTTTCCAACAGATCCTTCAGAACTGTAGCAGTGATCCAGCAGAAGACCGGGATGTGGCACATAATATGGAGGCTCCGTGAGCTCTTGATGTGGGAGATGATTGTATTGGACTGCTCCTCATCTGTGAACCTCTTCCTGAAGTACTCCTCCTTCTGTGGGTCAGTGAACCCTCTGACCTCTGTCACTATGTCAACAAAATCCGAGTGAATCTGATTGGCTGCTGCAGGTCGGGTGGTTATCCAGAGACGAGCAGAGGGAAGCAGTTTCCCCCTGATGAGGTTTGTCAGCAGCTTGTCCACTGAAGTGGACTCTGTCACATCAAATTTAAGTCTCTGAGTTTCTCTGGTACTACAGTCTAGTTGGAGACGACTCTCATCCAGTCCGTCCAAAATAAACAGAAGTTTGAACTCACTCTTGTCATAGTTGGTGTTTCCTGATGACTGCAGTGCCATAAAGATGTAATTCAGAGCCTCCTTCTTGATGCCAACAGTTTCCACAATACATTCATGCAGGAGCTCTGCCAGACTGAAATTTTCTCCCTTCAGTGGATTCAGGTGACGGAAGATGAAAGGGAAGATAAGATGCACATCCTGATTGGTTCGTCCTTCAGCCCAGTCCAATACAAACTTGTGCACAAGGAATGTTTTTCCAATTCCTGCAATCCCATTGGTCAGTACTGTTTTTATGGGCCTGTATTGTTCAGAAGAAGGTTTGAACATGTCACTGGGTTTCACTGATTTCTCTGATTCTGGTTGTTTTCCTGCCATCTCAAGCTGCCTGACCTCGTGCTGTCTGCTGATGTGTGTGTCAGCCCCAGCCGTGATGTACAGATCTGTGTAGATATTATCCAGACACTTCTTATCCTTATTCTGTTCCCAGCCCTCTGTTGCACACATGAACATATCATGTAGGTTTGACTGGAGCTTCTTCTGGTAGTAAGTGATGTGACGTGGCTCTGGAAGAAGAACTGCTCCTGGAGCTGGTTCTGTCAATTCCGGATTAAAAAATAAGATAAAATCTAGAGATGCTTTTTTCTCACTAACAGTGAACTTTTCTAAGAAAACAACATCTGCTGTTCTTTAGGAAAAAATAAATATAAAGGCAGCAGAGTAATTATACGGTGATGAATTTCTATTCTCTCACATGGATTCCTCAAGTCTGCTTTTAATGACAACTGTGCTGTCTATTAGTGGTTCAAATTCAAAGCTGAATGTGTCTCCCACATTTACCTTCAGTGTGATGAGCCAGTAAATTCTGAGACGGAGAAGGACCCTGAGACACCTGAGATGAGGAAGGTTCTGTTGAGTGGAAAAATTCACAGAGATGGGCTGTGATATGATTTTCATATTTAAGTTCATCTGATTTTGGTTTATTCTCTTTTTTAACAGTCAAATGTTCAGGCTTACATGTCCTCAAGTACAACTGTGAACCCCTGAACCCGAATTCACTTTTAACAACAAATCCACTGCCTGGTTTTTGGACATGATTAAAGTCTAACTGATAAAGCTTGAATTCTGTAATAAAACCTTGTGAGACTGGTGGGATATAGTTCTTTCCTCTTTCTGTTACTGACCTTCTGGTCCTGAGCTGGTGTCTGACAGACTCTGCACCACATCATTCCTGGGAATCTTCCCTAACACTTTCTTGGTCACCTTCACAGCTCCATGAAGTCCATATGCCTCCACCATCAGACTCACAATGTCATGTGTTTCTGCCTTTTCCAAACGACTCACTGAGATGCCTTTGCGCTCCTGCTCCAGGAACCATTTGAAGCGCTTAAATTCACAGATCTTTAGTTCATCTAGAATATTTAATATGTCCTCTGGTTTCATTGTGAGTCCCTGGTGAGATCAGAGAACAGTGTCAACAATAAGTTAATTCTTCTGCTTCTGATGGTGTTTTACCAGACAAAGTAAGAATTACAGTGATTACAGATGTTTTTGGAGACAGGTAAACTGAGTTTGAAAAGCTGGGATAACAAACTAAAATGATCAGTGTTCACTTTTTCCTTCTTCCCACAGCCAGTTCAACAGCTGTGGACAGCCAATTCAACAGCTGTCAGTGTGAAGTCAGCTGTGGGTCACTGTTCATTGCTTTCACACAAAATCACCACATCTGTAACACGATCGTATTGTTTTTTTTTTTGTGTGTATTTGGTTTCTTTAGTTTGAAAGCTGTTAAATTATGATTTACCCTTTTCAAAACCTACTTTTTTCACATTAACGTAACCAGTGAAACTCAAAATAACAATCAGAATCGGAATCACTGATTATTGTCCTTGTCCTGTAAGAAAGCAGAGCATGACAAAATTAGCTTGTGTAGCAAATTTGAATGTATAACTTTTTCTTTTCCTTTCGGCTGCTCCCTTCAGGGGTCGCCACAGCGAATCCATCTGCCTCCATTTAACCCTATCCTGTGTATCCTTCACACCCACACCAACTATCCTCATGTCCTCCTTCATTACATCCGAGAACCTCCTCTTTGGTCTTCCTCTAAGGCCTCCTTCCTGGCAGCTCTAACCTCAGCATCCTTTTACCAGTGTATTCACTGCCCCTCCTCTGAACATGTCCAAGCCATCTCAATCTGGCCTCCCTGGCTTTTTCTCCAAAACATCTAACATGAGCTGTCCCTCTGATGTACTCATTCCTGATCCTATCCATCCTCGTCACTCCCAGAGAGAACCTCAACATCTTCAGCTCTGCTACCTCCAGCTCTGCCTCCTGTATTTTTCTCAGTGCCACTGTCTCTAAACCATACAACATTGCTGGTCTCACCACTGTCTTGTACACTTTTCCTTTCATTCTTGCTGACACTCTTTTGTCACACATGACACCTGACACTTTCCTCCACCCGTTCCAACCTGCTTGCACACGTCTTTTCACTTATTTTCCACACTCTCCGTTGCTCTGGACTGTTGACCCTAGGTACTTAAAATCCTCCACCTTCTTCACCTCTGCTCTCTGTAACCTCACCGTTCTACTTCAGTCCCTCTCATTTACACACATGTACTCTGTTTTACTGCGACTAACCTTCATTCCTCTCCTTTCCAGAGCAAACCTCCACCTCTCTAGATTTTCCTCCACCTGCTCCCTGCTCTCGCTACAGATGACAATGTTATCTGCAAACATCATGGTCCACGGAGATTCCTGTCTAACCTCATCTGTCACCTTGAAGTACATGTATTGAACGTGAAGGTTTATTATGTCTAGTTTATGAATTATGAATATCATAAACCATCTTCATAATTTGGGACAGAAGATCCTTTGATGGCGGATCAACCAGTCAATTAAGGACATCAGTCTACAATCTGAGGGAGAGTTCTCCTGATTCAGTGACGTATTTACTGTGTGAAATAACATTAATGTAGTCAGTCAGTTGTCTTTTTAAGATATATTTAGCTATTTACAATATATACATTCTATTTACATAGAGGGAAATGGAGGGAGAACTGATCTGAGGAATTATCTGAGCTAACGAATAAAACATAACAGTAAATGAGTAGGTTGTTTGAAGTGGTGGAAAAGAAATCTTGAAATTAATTTATGTTCTGTGTTTGAGTCTGAAGTCTAAACACAGTTTAGTAATTATGGAGACCAACTGAGATTAGTGTGAGACAACCAGAAGAGCCACAGTTTACTTGCTTGTCCTCGGGTTTACTGAGGCTTGGTCTGTTCGTCTGTGGGCTGGTCCAACTGCAGGCTGCTGACGGGAGTAGGAGAGAGCAGTCTTGGACTTCGGGCCTGGGTCTGTTCGTCGCCTTTTCTTGCTCTCCATCTGGCCACTGCAGGGTTGTCTCATGGAGTTGGTTGATGTGAGATGGTCAGCTGGAGGACAGCCACACACAGGAACAATGTCTTTGTTTCTCCTCTGCTGGGCAGTAAAACTTTCTCTGCCTCATGGTCATCCTCAGGGAGAACGAGGTTCTTAATGAGTCTGGAAATCTCTTTCTTTGAATCTGTCTGGAACTTTGTCCATTTCTGTTCTCTTCAGGGTGTTCAGTTCCCCAGCGTTCAGTTACAAGAGTTCATTCTCAAGCCTGCTTCAAGTCCCCAGGTATGTCTGTCTGTGTAATGTGTTTTTGTGTCTTGCCGCATTGGGCGGGAAAAAACGTCTGGTTCGTCCTTCATTGTGCATGACACGATCTGATTGATCCAGGAAGTGATGGGCAGTCTCACTAATCTCTTTGAATCAAGAGATTACCCTATTCTTTAGGTGTTGTAAGTTTTAAGACTGTTTCCTAAGATGGGAACATAATTTCTTTTTCCACCCAGCAAACTTTCAGCACATGACAAACTTAATAACTAATCAGAGTCAGTCAGAATAGTTCAGCAACAACATAAATGAAAATCAATAAAATTTCATAGTTATATAGTGATTAACTACAAGCAGGAATAACAATAGATAAATAAATTCACTGTACACAGTACGCTGATTTTGATGCATTGTTAGTTTTTGTGTAGCATCAGATTTAAATTTTTTCAGACTAATTTACTGTTCGTGGATGTTTTTGCCCCATTGACTGCCATTATAACAACAATTTTTGAATGCACAGCCATGACATTATATAATTATGCATTCTCGATGCACAGTGAGGTGATCAAGATGCTGTACAAGAAAAGTTACTTGAGCAATGAAAGACAATTGTTAGCAGCAGTGAGCAGGGTAGTACAGTATCTGGTATAAAGCTGAACTAGTTCACAAGGCAGAGAAATATGATTAAGGAATCTATTATCCCCTGGTGCCATCACTAATGGTCTGAGGTGTGATGTGTGGGGTAAATATAAAGGTGTGTGTTGCCTCTTTTCACCTCATGGTTATCGGCTTCAGACTGCACCCATACTTGCCCCTCACACCTCAAACCTGTTAGTCTGATCAGTCTTCAAGTCACCGTCAGGTATTTAAAGCACACATCAGCAGAGTGCCATAGTTCCTTCTCTGTGAAAAATTTCTAACATTCCGACACTGAGGATGGGTGGCAGTTTCGGGGTGCTGATGCTTTTTTAAGATCTAAGTTCCTCCTAACAATGAGAATGCATGAGCACCAGATGAACAGTGCTCAGTCATTGTCTTTGTTAAAATCAGATACTCAATGATGTGTGATGCTGGTGGTTCAGCTTCACGCAATCAGTCCCCTTTGGACTTTGAACTTTTGAACGAAACACTTGAATCAATTCAATACACTTGAACTCGGTTTACAGTCATTTTATATTACAACGCAATTTATTTGACAGATGTATCATCTGTTATAGTTTAACTTTCCTTAGTAGTATTTATGTTTGATGCAGCGTTTGGCAGTAAAAAACCTTACCCTCTATCTGCTATTTCAGTGTCATTGTGATGAAAGAGGCAATTACTTTGATTCATTTTTAATATTCTGCTACAGAAAAATGTTTATAAAACAAGCAAAGTACCATTTTGCTGAAATGTGTTTGACTCACTTTTTTACATTTATTTCTTATTTCTCACTCTTTTTGTCAATTTCATCACTGGGAAAAGCATTGGCACTGGTGTAAGAAAAAGAAATATAATCATTTAATATTCAGTAACAGGACAAAGACTGCCATACAAAGACTTTGCTTTTCTTTTTTATTGAATATGTTATATATAGTGATCTTTTTTGCATTAGATGAAAGACGCAAGATAATCAAATGCACTGTCATCAGGCCTATCTGCAGAAACCAAATACATACTGAAGGTCTGTTGAAGCAGCTGTATTAAGATAAAAACCATCTACTTCTAGAACTGAAGTTAAAATGCTGTTGGAACTTCAGCAATAACAAAAAAAAAAAATACTTACCTGGATGATAATATAGCTTTCAACAGAATGAAGACTCAGTTTAATACATATTACTAATAGCTTTAAACATCCATCTATTTTCTATGCCTGCTTATTCCTTAATGAGGGTCACGGGGATCTGCTGGAGCCTATCCCAGCTCTCTTACGGGTGAAAGGCAAGGGTACACCCTAGACAGGTCTCCAGTCCATCACAGAGCCACATATAGACACACACTCACACTCACTCCTATGGGCAATTTAGAGTCACCAATCAACCTAACATGCATGTTTTTGACTGTGGGAGAAAAGCAGAGTACCTGGAGTAAACCCACACAAGCACAGGGAGAACAGCAAACTCCACACAGAAAGGTCAGGTTGCAAACCCACAACCATCTTGTTATGAGGCAACAGTGCTAACCACTCAGCCACCATACTGCCCAGCTTTACACATTAAATAGATTAATGTAAGAACAGGCAGAAAAGTAAAACAAACTAAAGGACTAAACTAAAAAACAACTCCAAAGTGACTACTCAACACTATTTTTATGAATTAGCTCCAAATCTGAAAAGCGGAAAGCTTTGTGTCCACAAATGAATCAAACGGATGAGTTAAAACCAACTGAGAGGAAACAAGATAGAGAACAGGAAGTATCACACATGGTAATGTGTCATCCATCTCTTTCAGTGTGTTTGTATTAAAGGAGGTTTATTCCCTCCAGAGCCCACAGAGAATAAACTGGCACAGACACTTTGACAGCAACAGAAGAATAACTGAATCAACACTCACCGTCTCAGCCTCTTTGTTGTCTTCTGCTCTGTCTGCTCAAAATGGAGTCTGAACTCTGTTCAATTCAATTCAATTTAATTTTATTTGTATAGTGCAATACAAATCATCTCAAGGCACTTTACAAAAACAAAAAAACCCAACAAATCCCTTATGAGCAAGCACAAGGCGATAGTGGAGAGGAAAACTCCCTTTAATGGAAGAAAAAACCTCCAGCAGAACCAGGCTCAGTTTGGGCAGCCATCTGCCTCGACCGGACTCTCTATGCTGATTTCCTCTATATGCTTCCCCTTTTCACAGGAAATAACAAATCTGTCTATGTTGTAATAAGCTGCTACTCTGTTTGTGTGTGTTTGTGCTTCATGTGTCTTAATCTACAAGACATGGTCATAATCCAGAAATGGTCATATAAAATGATATAGATACCTGTTTCATTTATTCAACATGAACTTTCATTAATAAAATGACATAATTATATCAGTTGTATTGTGTATTGATGTCTTCCAATGTTTCCATGCACCTTAGGAGCAGCAGTAAATAAGAAGTAAAACCTTTCAGTGTTTCAAAGAGTGAAAGAGATTGAAAAAATTGCATGCTTAGCTCTGTCTGAGATTTAATGGTAACATATTAGATGTACTAGCTGTGGCGACAAGTGGACCAAAATATATTAGAATATACCCCAGAACTTACAAATCAGTTTTCTCTGTGAATGATTATTTGTTGTGTGAAGCATTATATTGAGAATGTCTATGCGTGACGCTACTGACACTGTGATATGAAGCTTTTTAGTATGCTGTATCAAAACCCAATCCAAACTACTCTGGGTATTGGTCAGTGCTGTTCAAATACATTCCTCAGAAGTTTACATAGGTTTTCTCAAAGGTTCATGGGAGCGGTAGGTACTGAATGTGGACAAACATAATTGTCCAATCTTTTTTAAAATAAGATAAGTTTAAAATTTACTATCCTGCCTATAGCAGCATAACTAAGGGATGGTTCAGGGTTACCTGAAGCCAGCCCTAACTATACGCTTTGTCAAAGAAGGTTTTAAATCTAGCCTTACAAGTACAGAGAGTATCTGCCTCCCGAACCCAGACTGGGAGCTGGTTCCACAGGAGAGGAGTTTGATAGCTAAAGGCTCTACCTCCCATTCTGCTTTTGGAAACTCTGGGAACCAAAAGTCGACCTGCACTCTGAGAGCGAAGTGCTCTACTGGGATAATATGCTATTATGAGGTCTTTTGACTTACTTTGTCTTACTGAAACCTGGCTGCAGCAGGATGAATATGTCAGTCTGAATGAATCAACCCCCCTCAGTCATAAAAATTGTCATGTTCCTTGAAGCACAGGTCGAAGTGGAGGAGTAGCAGCAAGCTTCCACTCAAACTTATTATTAAACTTTAATTCTCAGAATAGTTATAACTCATTTGAGAGCCTCACTCTTAGCCTCTCACATCCAAACTGGAAAACACAAAAACCAGTTCTACTTGTCATTGTGTACCGTCCACCTGTCCCTTGCTCAGAGTTTTTAACTGAATTTCGAGACTTCCTGTCTGATTTAGTGCTTAGTTCAGATAAAGTCATTATAGTGGGAGATTTTAACATTCATGTAGATGTTGAAAATAACAGCCTCAGCATTGCATTTAATTCTATATTAGATTCAATTGGTTTCATTCAAAATGTTGCTAAACCCACCCACTATTTTAATCACACCCTTGATCTTGTTCTGACCTATGGCATCGAAATTGAACATCTAATAGTTTTTCCCCCAAATCCTGTTTTGTCAGATCATTCTTTAATAACTTTTGAATTTAAGATGATGGATCATGCAGCGTTTGGAAGAAAATTCCACTACAGGAGATGTTTATCCGACAACACTGTTAATAAATTTAAGAAAATGATTCCATCTTTGTTTACATCTATGCCAAGTATAAACACAGTGGAGGGCAGCTGCTTCAATCCCACTCCCTACCAAATTGATCATATTGTTGACAGTGCTGTAGCGTCACTGCGTGAAACGCTTGATACTGTGACCCCCTCTGAAAAAGAAGTTAGTGAATCAGAGGAGATTAGCCCCACGGTATAACTTACATATTCGTGCCTTAAAGCAGGCATCACGAAGGCTGGAAAGGAAGTGGCGTTCCACAAATTTAGAGGAAATTTTTCTAACCTGGAAAAACAATCTGTTAACCTATAAAAAAGCTCTCCATAAAGCCAGAACTGCATACTATTCATCACTAATAGAGGAAAATAAGAACAATCCCAGGTTTCTTTTCAGCATTGTAGCCAGGCTGACAAAAAGTCACAGCTCTGTTGAGCCCAGTGTTCCCTTAGCTCTCAGCAGTGATGAATTTATGAGTTTCTTTAACAAATAAAATCACAACTATTAGAGATAAAATTTAGCAGATGCTTCCTATACCTGCAATAAATGAATCTTCTACTACAGTAGCTCTTGAATCATCTGTAGGACCTCAGTTATGTTTAGACTGCTTCTCTCCCATAGATCTCTCTGAATTTACATCAGTAGTTGTTTCATCAAAATCATCAATGTGTCTCTTAGACCCCATCCCGACTAGACTGCTTAAAGACACCCTGCCATTAATGAACTCATCTTTATTAGACTTGGTAAATTTATCTCTAGTATCAGGCTACGTACCACAGGCCTTTAAAACTGCAGTAATCAAACCTTTACTCAAAAAGCCTAGTCTTGATCCAGGAGTCTTGGCTAATTATAGACCAATATCCAACCTGCCATTTATTTCTAAAATCCTAAAAAAACCTGTTGCTAAGCAGCTATCAGACCACTTACACAGGAATGAACTATTTGAAGATTTTCAATCAGGATTTAGAGCACATCATAGTACGGAAACAGCACACGTTACCAACGATCTCCTCTTAGCCTCAGACAATGGACTTGTTTCTATACTTGTCCTCCTAGACCTTAATGCTGCATTCGACACCATTGACCACAACATCTTATTACAGAGACTGGAGATTGTGACTGGTATCAGAGGAACAGCGTTAAAATGGTTCCAATCCTATTTATCGGACAGATTCCAGTTTGTTCATGTCCATGATGAACCTTCCACATGAACAAAAGTTAGTTATGGAGTTCCACAAGGCTCTGTGCTAGGATCGATTCTGTTCACCCTGTACATGCTTCCTTTAGGATATGTCATTAGGAAGCACTCTATTAATTACCACTGCTATGCAGATGACACCCAGTTGTATCTATCTATTAAACCTGTTAACACAAACCAGTTATCCAGACTTCAAGCCTGTCTAACTGACATAAAGGCCTGGATGACCAGTAACTTTTTACTTTTAAACTTAGAGAAAACAGAAGTCATTATATTTGGGCCAAAAAATCTCAGAAATAACTTTTCTCAAATAATAGCTACTCTAGATGGCATAGCCCTGGCCTCCAGCACTACTGTAAAAAACCTTGGAGTTATTTTTGACCAGAACATGTCCTTTAACTCACACATAAAACAAATCTATAGAACTGCATTCTTTCACCTGTGCAACATTTCCAAAATTAGGAGCTTCCTGTGTCAAAATGATGCAGAAAAACTAGTCCATGCATTTGTTACCTCAAGGCTAGATTACTGTAACTCATTACTATCTTGATGCCCGAGGACCATCGGTGCACTGAGCTCCCCTACCCTAACCCCCCCCCATGTATATTCCACCATTGAATGTCACCAACCTTGTGCTCTCTCTCTCCCCTAGTTTGTGCTCTCTCCCTCTCTCTCTGTTCTCTCTGTACCTTCTGCAGGTGTCCCCGGTCCTTGAGCTGCATATCACTGATGTGCAGTTACTGGTCCCACCAACCTGCAGTGTCTATCTGTTGTTTATTGTTGCTGTTCTTTTCTCTCTGCTCTATCCACTCACCCCAACTGGTCGAGGCAGATGGCCGCCCAAACTGAGCCCGGTTCTGCTGGAGGTTTTTTCTTCCGTTAAAGGGAGTTTTTCCTCTCCACTGTCGCCAAATGCTTGCTCATAAGAGAATTGTTAGGTTTTTAGTTTTAGTTTTTGTAAAGTGCCTTGAGATGATTTGTATTGTGATTTGGCGTTAATTCAATAAAATTGAATTGAATTGAATTGAACATAATAGTTCTTGTTGTAAAGACACGATGATGGTCAGTACAGTGGAAGCTGTGGAGGTGCTGTATTCTGGAGGTTATAGCCCACGAAATGTACAGGTCTCAGTAAGAGCTACAAAAAACAATGGACTCCAATAAAAGTAAAAAAGTAAAAAACAAACAAAAAAAACGTATGAAATGTGAAAAAATGAAAACTGAATTTGAATTACTTTTGTCAGTTTTAACATATCTCAGAAGTGATGATTAGATCTTTTAACATGCAAGGGTTCCAACACTTTTAGCCATATCTGTATATTTTGTTAGGCCCCGGGATCTCCGTTTCCTGTCTGTCCCTTATTTTGGTCAGTTTCCTGTGTTCCGCCTCTTTGTTAGTCCCAGGTAACTTTGTGTTTCCGTTGTTCATTAGCAGGATTATGTTCACCGGTGTTAATTAGTCTTTAGTTCTGTGTGTATATATATATCCCCCGGCTTCCTTTGTTCCCCGCCAGAGCATTGCTAAGGATAATGCTAAATGTTTCTGTGGGTTGCATTTGTTCGAGGAGTGTGTTAGTTTCTGTTTCCCTGTCTGCCTGCCCGCCGAACGGCAGAAAACTTTGCGTTTTGCCTGAGCCCTGGACGATCCAGGGGAATAAAGCCTGTTGTGTCCTGCATTTGGGTCCTCACCACTCTTTCCTACACCACCACCATGATACGTTAACATATTTAAGCTATGACCATATATCAATTAAGATTAACATTTTCATGCTTAGTAGTTTCAGAATTTAATTTTTATTAAAAACTCACAAAAACACATTGAAATAAACAATCAAAAAATACCTTACTGGGGAAGATTTAAAAAGTAATTATTCTAAGGAGTTGCTTATCCAAGTACCTTGTACAAGGGAAGTTTGTAAAAACCAAAAGGAACTAGTCCTCCTGGCGAGATCCTGGGATTTTCAGCTGTGTGTAGTCCGAGCTGTTTTCCTGTGTGGTCTGCCAGTCGAACCTTTTTGTGGAGAGGTAACTGCCTCTCTGATGCTGGCAAGCAGACCTCGCTTGGTCTTGGGCACCACAAATGACTTCAGGGATGTCTTGGTAAGTTCTGTGTTTAGTGACACACTCTCCACACACTGTCCACCAATGTTCTTCTTAGATTTTGTCTTGATTAAAAAAAGAAAAAAAAAAACACATTCTGAAAGATTTTATTTTGCTGACATACAAGCATCAACGCAGAGATTGTTATTGGTGAAGCCATTCCTACTTTAAATTACACACCTGATCATCCAATTTCCCCTGCAGAGCCTCCAGTTCAGCTGATTTCTCCAGGAAGCCATTTCTGACATTTGCAAGTGTTTCACTGAGCTCCATCATGTTTTTCTCTAGACACAAAATCACCTGAAGACCAAACATTTTTTATAGAATTAAAGTGATCACATATACACAAGTGTAATTTTGATTAAGACACAAATAATGTTTTGTCCTTGTTACCTGTTGTACATCCTCACACATCCTCTCTATGGCCCTTTTTTCTTTGGAAAGCCATTTGGGGAGATCATCGACTGTGTGGATAAAACTGGTCATGTTAATTTGTTAATACAGCATTTCTGTGAACTTTGTGAAGCTTAGTAAAATATCATGTAAACAGAAATACACATATTATCAGCCACAGAGAAGAAAAAAAAAAATCACAATGACTTTGTTAGCAGCTTTGTAATTCTGTACTAAGGCACAGAGGTGCTTTGAGCTAAATGGTAACATTCTGACAATGCTAACATATTGATGTATAGGAATGTAATGATTCTTAAGTCAATACTAAAAGCCCAATACTAACCCTAATGCTCATGCGCGACTAGCCAGAACTAGCAAAACCTCCCACCTCCCATATGAACCGACCACTGTTTGTGTCTGTCAGGTCTGCAGGTTCAGGTTATTGTTAATGTATTTTCGTTTCCTTAGACTGGCCTTAAAAAATTAGTTTTAGTCATTTCCAATTTAGTTTAGCATGTTATCCTATTAGGTGGTTAGCACTGTTGCCTCACAGCAAGAAGGTCCTGGGTTCGAACTTTCTGTGAGGAGTTTGCATGTTCTCCCCGTGCTTTCGTGGGTTTACTCCAGTTTCCTCCCACAGTCCAAAAATATGCATGTTAGGTTGATTGGTGACTCTAAATTGCCTACAGGAGCGAGTGTGAGTGTGTGTGGTTGTTTTGTCTTTGTGTGTTTATGTGTGGCCCTGTGATGGACTGGTGACCTGTCTAGGGTGTACCCCCTGCCTTCCACCCAAAAGAGAGCTGGGATAGGCTCCAGCAGATCCCCGTGACAATGGTTAAGGAATAAGTGGGAATAGATAATGGATGGATGTTAGCCTATTAGCATTCACTAATTAGCACTGACAAAGCACAGCTCAAGTTGCTAAAACAACCCTGACTGTATCTTTTTAAGTGTCAGGGAATGTTGTGAACTAATGTGTGAACTAGTCAAGCCCGAATTTATTCATACCCCTGGCAAATTCTGACTTAAAGTTACTTTTATTCAACCAGCAAGTTTTTTCTTGATTATAAATGACACAGGTGTCTCCCAGAAGAAGAAAAGACGATGGACAAGAGGCATCATTGTGGAAAAAATTATTACTCATTTTTTATTTACATTTGAACAAAAAGTGGCATGTGAATAAAAGTAACTTTAAGTCAGAATTTGCCAGGGGTATGAATAATTTCAGGCTTGACTGTAGATTTAAAACAAATCTTAATACAAATGTCAATAATCTTCTCCCAGAGGGTTTTTTCCTCAAAGGGTGAAGATGTTGAGCTATGGCTAAAAGAGCATGTGCTAACCTGCTGCAGCTGCTGTAGCTTTAGATACTGGAGTGGGGCATGACTGGTCCATTGTTGAAACTGTAGACTCTCCTCGGTAATTGGATGATAAAGTCTCCAACTCTAACACTTTACGTCTGAGGACCTGCACAGATAGCAACAGAAAAATTTGATGGTTCAACTAAATCTGTGTGGTTTGGTGGCATGTCACTGGATATCATAAATCCAATTTGACAATTTTCAGTTTAATAAAATGAAACTTTAAACTCTGGTGTCTTAAACGGATTGGACCATTGTAGGTCTGTACACCATCAATCTGTAATGAACTCAGACCAATGTCTGTCAGGGGCCGAGGTCAGGGCTGACCTGTTAGCAGGGCTAGTTCTTGCCAGCTGTGGAAGGGGGAGCTGGCAGATATCCTGTGTGGGCAATTATTAGGATAAATTCAGAATAATGATTTATTTGTTTATTTATTTATTTATTTACAATGCTTCCATGAGTCTAAATACACTACTAAACAGAATGGGTAATTTATTAGAGGTTCTGACAAATTTCAATTGTTAGAGTCTATTTAGTCTAGATAGAGTCTATACCACTTTCCAATAGGTATAACCACACGAGGTAAAAACATCTCTCTCGTTAGCAATATCAAACAACAAGTGAAACAGAAGCTGCTTCTCTGCACTGAAGGCGAGTTGTGAGTGTGGAGAGGTGTTATTTTTTGATTGGGGCAATCTACAGTCATCCCCCAAACCTCTTAACATGCCTTAGAATGCTTTTACCAAAGCACAAATTGTAAAAAACAAATTGTCTTTCACTAAATTCTAATGGGGTGGGTAAGACTGACGTTTGGGTGGGTTAAGTCCACCCTGCCTGTAACTCAGTAAAATGACATACCTCTACTTTCTGCTGCTCATCAAGGAACTCATCCAGAGGCACATACTGGTTTTCCAGAGTGTCCATAGCACTCTGGTAGGCGTGCTCTTTGATAGCATCCTTGTACATCTCAAAGATGTTCTCCAGCTGTTCTTGGTGACTTTCCTTCAGCTCTTCTATCTGTCGTCTAAACATTTAAAGCACATTTTATTCACTAGGTTTGGTGTCACTGACAGTTGACTTTGGGAGACTACTGCTGAAATCGTACTGTACCAACAAACTGAACAAACTGAAATCACAAAAACAAATAAAATAAACACACCTGCGGAGCTCTTCACTTTCCATGAGCTGCTGTAACATAGCATCTCCCATTTCCTTGCGAATCTCCATTTCCTGTTTCATGTTTCTTCTTCTCTCAGCCAGTAGTTTTGTTTGGAGCCTCTCAAACAGATTCACGAGTTCCTGAGAAAATTTATAGTAAAACATTTACTGGAAATAACTTAAAAGAAGAACTACCTTTGGCTTCAACTAAGTATTACATTATGGGCCATATGCAACATATTTCAAAATAAAATGACATGTTCTACTGTCAGAAAGCAGCAAACTAAAACACACATTTAACTATATCAGTCAGAGTAGGGGATGCATAACTACAATATGTTATTATGACAGTCATGCAGTGAAGCAGTCACAGCAGAGTGCTGTGACAAAAGTAAAGGGAGAACAATTCAGGTTATGTTAGAGCAACGCATTTATCAAAAGAAAAGAAAAAAAAGTTGTTAATCATGATGAAAAATTCATAATTATGAAAAAGGTTTAAAATATGTAACAGTAAGAACAATGAAAAAAGATAAAAATTACAAAAAAATAAGAATTGAGAAAAAAATATGAGTTACTATTCTATATATATATATATATATATATATATATATATATTTATAGATACAAAAACTCTAAATTGATAAATCATCCAAATTATCACTATTTTGTCAAAATGAGATGCTTTAAAAATAAATCAACATTTTAACAACTAGCATCAGAAAAAATGTAAAATTAACACTAAGTGAAAATTCTGTGATAAAGTTTGAATAATGAAATCTACATAAATTTAGATGCTAAAAACATCTTTCTAATCCAAAGCAGTTCACAAGGATTATATGACAACTGTCACTTTGTCATTAACAAGTGAGTTCATTCAAGTTGCTGCTTCAAAGGATAATACTGAACAAAGAGCTACAGAAACAGCCTGAGTCCGAATCTGTCATGGAGTAGTAGTAGTAGTAATAGTAATATTAGTAGTAGTTGTACATTCTGTGGCAGCAGATACAAGTTGGCCTCATCTTCATCAAGTGGCTCGTCTTCAGACAAAACGTTCTCCAGGGCCTGTTCCTCAAGCATCCTGGTGCTCACCAGAGGTTTTCCACCACGACCGACCAAACATGGAGCCAGAGATTCCAGAGGCTTCTCTGGGATCACCTGCACCACCTACAGACAGCACAGGTCAGATTAATGATGTCCTGGATCTGCTACAGCTGACAGGTTCTTTGTTGATCCAGCTCATTCTCTCACAACATTATGTACTCAGACTAACTTGTTTGGCGACAGCTGAGAATTTCATAACATGGAGAGTCTCGTCATAGGTGGAAGCACACTGGTTAATGTTGACAATCATTGATGCTCTGCCACTGCCACATAAAACTGCTTGGAAGAGCTTGGTGAGCTTGCTCTCTCTGAAAGGAATATAGCTGTTCTTCATCCTGATGTGCAGCGCAGAGGAAAAAAAAGATTTTTAATTTTTAACAAAGTTTAATACAAACATAAACAGAGCGTGACCAAAGTCCAACGTGTTTCCAACTGACTATACCTGTTGTTCTGATTGTTGTGAAGAGCAGTGATGCACTTCCCCAGAATGAGCAGGGAGTTGTTGATGTTCCCAGCTTCCTTCAGCCTCTGTCCAAATGTCTTGGTTTTGTTGCATCTTTCTGAGCCAGCCAGGTCACACAGAGAAAACCTAAGAAACAAACAAAAACCAAGTTAATCATATCTGATCAGGATGCACACTGGTAATGTTGACTTTCAAATCTCTTGATGTCAGCCCTGAATGATGGATTCTGAAATTGTAATCAACAGGTAGTACTGATGATCTACCAAACTGTTAAAAAACTGACTAACAGGGAAGTATTCTGTCATTTTGTGTGCCAGTAAAATAACAATGCTGCCATCTCATCAAAATACAGTAATTTTCCACAATTACACTGTGACTTCATTAAAAAAATAGATTATAAACTGTTACAAAGCAATAGATTTATCTTTTAACACAGGTCCAAATACAGTTATAAAAACCAAAAACTACATGTAGAAATCCAAGAATATACTTTTAACTTTAGATTTTCCAAAGTAATATTTGATTATATTCATGTAATTTCACAGGAATATAACTTATTTTGCAGTACCATAATATAACTCAAGCTCTCAGAATATTATTAGTTTTTATAAACAGTCAGGAAAACTATCAGTAGGATAAAAGTAACCTCTTTCTTTTCCTTTCGGCTGCTCCCTTCAGGGGTCGCCACAGCAAATCATCTGCCTCCATTTAACCCTATCCTCTGAATCCTCCTCGCCCACACCAACTATCCTCATGTTCTCCTTCACTACATCCAAGAACCTCCTCTTTGGTCTTCCTCTAGGCCTCCTTCCTGGCAGCTCTAATCTCAGCATCTTTTTACCAATGTATTCACTGTCCCTCCTCTGAACATGTCCAAACCATCTCAATCTGGCTTCCCTGGCTTTTTCTCCAAAACATCTAACATGAGCTGTCCCTCTGATGTACTCATTCCTGATCCTATCCATCCTCGTCACTCCCAGAGAGAACCTCAACATCTTCAGCTCTGCTACCTCCAGCTCTGCACCCTTACAGCACACCTCACCACTGTCTTACAGCTCTCATACATGTCCTGCACCACTCAAACATACTTCTCTGCCACTCCAGACTTTCTCATACAAAACCACAGCTCCTCGCTCGGCACCCTGTCATACGCTTTTTCCAAATCTACAAAGACAATGCAGCTCCTTCTGGCCTTCTCTGTACTTCTCCATTAGCATTCTCAAAGCAAATATTGCATCTGTGGTACTCTTTCTTGGCATGAAACCATACTGCTGCTCACAAATGCTCACTTCTGACCTCAGACTAGCTTCCACTACTCTTTCCCATAACTTCATTGTGTGACTCATCAGTTTTATTCCCCTGTAGTTTCCACAACTCTGCACGTCTCCCTTGTTCTTAAAAATGGGCACCAGTACACCTCTCCATTCCTCAGGCATCCTCTCACTCTCCAAGATCTTGTTAAGTAGCCCAGTCAAAAACTCTACTGCCACCTCTCCTAAACACTTCCATACCTCCACAGGTATGTCATCAGGACCAAATGTTTTCCTCTTAACACTCTCCTGAACTTCTTCATTCCAACACCAAGTCTCCTTATCTGCTTTCCTCTTAACAAATAACACACCAAGTACCCTTCTACCTGTCTCCCTGATCACTTTAGCTAGGATAAAAGTAACATGATACTTACTCTGAGACACTTCTAACTGTTCCCCCTTCAGTCTTCAGTAACTTCATGGTGAATATGCTGTGGCTGGAATAATAGTTGGTGTGAGTTTTGAAAAGAGAAGATGACACATTAAGTAATGGCTGAATAAAAATTTGACCTTCTGCTGGAAGAATGGTTCATCTTAGTGGCTGCAGCACTTCTATTCTTGTTTCCAAATTGTAGCAGTTTGCATGCTTCATCCAAGGTCTGGATGTTGATCCACCTCAGGTCTGAAATCAAATCAAGAACAGTTCAGCGGCTCTCTGATCTTTAATCTTTGATGAACAATCAAACTGTTGCTGGTGTGTTTTCACCAACTTAAGAACTAATCCTTGTCACACCTTTAACATAAGCATTTCCAGCACCGTCCTCACGCACATGAAGGGCTGCACGTTTCTTGGATCTGGAGCCCAGGGAAGGTTGAAGCAGGTCATACACACACTCATTGTAGATTTCAAAGAAAGCCGCCCATAAGGCAAACTGGCTGCTGCCTGCTTCTGGTGGGCTGCTGGACAACACTAAAGGAGTTGGTGGAGGAGAGAACCACAGAGGCTCATGGGAATCATGCACTCAGCAGTGGCATGGACAACTTAAATTTAAACAGTTCTGATTGGCAGATATGTCCAAGTTCAGTGTGTTGAGTTAATGTTACCGGTTTGACTGTAGGACAAACAGGAGGATGAAAGACTTTTGCCAGAACAAGACGACGACTCTGGACCATGATGGACTCCGAGAGAATCACAGTCCTAATTGGGAGTAAAAAGATAAGCCTGTTATTCTGTTAGTGACATTTTTAGCAGGTCAAGCTGCACAGAAAATATTTGCAGTTAGAACCAAGTTTGAAAACACAAAAAGTGATATATACAATGACCACATAAATACGAAAAATGACTGCAAGAGACACAAAACAAATATTTGACCAACAACAACATAAAGACACAAAAACAACAAACAAAAACAATATAAAGACACAAAACAACAAACAAACAAAAACAACATAAAGACATAAAATGACTTCAGAGGTGACAAATGACTAGAAAGAAGAAAATGACATCAGAGGTGCCAAATAAACAGATAAATGATAGGTAAATGACCTTAAAACAGCACAGTATTACTCTAGCAAGAAGCAAAATGACCAGAAGACACACAATAAGTGTGAATAAGAAGGAGAATAACAACCTGAAAAAGGTTAGAATAAACCACTAGAATAAACAAAAGTACTTCAAAGTTGAAAAAGAAAAGAACCACATAAAACAAAAAATAAAAAGACAAAACAATAAATCCACAGACATTGCTATTTGCAACTATAAAAATATGTAAAAAAAAAAAAAAAAAAAAAAAAAAAACTTCAGAGATGAAAACAGACCACAGAAAAGAAAGACAAAAATATTTCAGGTAAATGAAACATCTGAGGTTCTCACGTCTTTGACTGAAGCAAAAATGGCAGCTTTAGCCCATCTCTCCTGGTCGACTTGGTCAGGATCCAGACACTGTGCATCATTCCTGAGGTAGGGCTTCAGGTCCATTCCCTCATATTGTCTGTCCCCAATGTGGTGAAAGGTGGCGTCCAACACTCGAGGGAGTATTCCTGGCTCTTCTGGGGTTCCTGATACATGAAACATACTTGGACTCATTAAACAATTGCACTGGATTTCAGAAACCCACTATACAGTGTATTGTAAAGTTCTTGTGTTGCCATGGTTACCTTGGATTGTGAATGTTTTCCCAGCATTGGTGACACCATAGCTGAATATTAGAGCATTCTTCCCATCCCAGAAATCCAACATTTGGCTTCTGAATGTGTTGTCAAACAGCTCTGCCTGTGTTGTCTCTGGTCCAAAAACCTGACAGTCAAGAGAAAGATCAAGTTTCTACTTAGTCTAATTAGCATGGATGCTATCATGTAATTTAAAAATGCTGAGATATATTGCCTTCATCTTTTTTCATGGCATGTAAATAGAAAACACTAAGGTTTTTTAAAAAAAATCAATAAATAATCAATAATCAATAAATAAAAGAATAAATTCTGACAAGAATTGTAACTTTGTAACTAAACTCATTTTTTAAGAAATTAATTTTAATTTCAATTTCAATTTTAATTTCAGACATGGATTTTAATACAATGTTTTCTTCTTTTTAAGAATTCTGACTTTTTTCTAAAAATCCTGACATTTGAGTTTTGACACTGAATAATGATTTTATTCTCAAAATTCAGATTTTTTCTAAGAATTTTTAAAACTTCAAATTCATTGTTGTTCTCAGATTTTGATTATTTGCTGAGAATTCTGACCATTTCCCAACATTTCTGTTTACTTTCAGAACTGAAAAACATTTAAAAATTTGTTTTCCTAAACCTCTTTGGTACTGGCCAAAAATATCAGTATCAACTAGCTTGAAAAAATGTATTAATCTTTCTGCCTTTGTAAAATCAGCTGTAACATTTTATAAACAAATGTATTTCAGATGTCTAAAAACTGACTGAGCGATCAGATAACACATCTACAAGAATTCTAGATGTTTCCAACCTGTGAGAAGGAGAATTTGTGGACTGTCAGGCCAATTCCCTTCTCACTGCTCTTCATGGTGGCAGAACCCTTCGGTGCATTCAGTGTCACCATTTGGCTATTTTCAATCACCACACAATTCTAGGAAAAAGCAAGAAAAAACAGCACAATAATAAAACAAGTATCACATTCTCAGTCAGACCATGACAAACAATTCATATCAAATGTTAGATTATACCTGGTCCTCGTCTTGAGAGAGCTCCTCTTTAGAGAAAGGTCTGACTCTGAGGTAAACACTCATGGTTTGTTGTTCAGCACCACCTGCTTTTTCACTCTAAGAATAAAGAAAACAGTAATCAGCCAAGAAACTAAACTCAGTGCTGAACAGCCTAGTTTGTTTTAAGGTTTCAGTTCTTTACATCAGCTAATGCTGCCCAATCTCAGCATTACTAGATATCAGAACACCATGAATCCTATGGACTGATTACTGGATACGCCCTTGGGGCTTTATAAGGTCAAACTGTTCTGGTTTGAAAGTTGTAGAGTTCAGTTAAAAGACACAAACGACAAAGGGAAACATACAATGATCATACACAAATGAAAAAGGACCATAAAAGTCACAAATCACTTCAGTGAAAAACAAGGAATTGTAGAATTGCTTCAAAGTGACCAAAAAAAAAAACCCTGATGAAAAGGTACCTTTCAGAAACACAAAAACTCAAAAACATGAAACACAACCACAAAAAGGCAGTATTTGTTCAAAAATTGAAAACTAACCACAGAATACCACCAAACACATGAAAAACACTTAGAAAAACACACAAAGTACTTTCACAGATGGAATTTAACCACAAAAAGAGACAAAATCTTCTCAAAACAGTTGACACAAACAAGAAAACATTACCTGCTGCAGTGAAGTGCTGACTGGGGGGACATTAAAAGTTGAGTCCATATCATAAAGGTAAATCAGGTAACCTACTGATGTTGAAACAAATTGGCTGAAACTCCTGGACCCAAATCAGCTTGTTTTTCTTCTTCTTCCAGAATTTGCAGCAGACTAGACACAGCTAAGACATTTTGCTGCCCTCTCCTGGGTATTTGCACATATCTTTTATATTCTTATGTAGAGTCCTGTGGTATTGTGGAAGTTTGTAACGGCTTTTGTTTAATTCTAATCTTGAGCACTGAGAACTGATTTCACTCAATAATCTGTAACTCCTTTTCCTGACAGTTCTGCTTGCAGGATGTGTCTTTCTTTATGGTAGTTGGAGTCTGGCTCAGAGTCTGTGTCTCTCCACAGGTATATTTGCTTTATTCCCATTCATTCTTTCTTTTAGGACAAAATATGTTTGTTTTGGAGTTTTGATTCTGTGATGAAAATGTCAGACACCTTTTTAAAATTAGACTTGATTTTCTTTCCTTATTTATACTTTAAATAAAGAAAGTTCTATAGCGCTGAAACGGGAAAACAGCTGTATTTTTTTTCTCTAAAACTGGAAGTATCTCTTCCTTTGTCATTTGTGGCGAACTTCTTTGGCGCTACTACACTCACCTGGATGCTGCTACTACGAATCATTATTGAATTACGATTACGCAGGAAACCGGAAGTTGTTTCAGAGAGGCGTGTGCTACTCGGCGTCTCACCTGCAGGCTCCTGTAGCTAACATCGGTCCGATTGGTAGTGGAAGGTCAGTGTTGTAAAACATGACGGCCAAGTGTTTAAAAAATAATAAATGGAAAACATACCTTCAGATAGGTGATCATTGCAGGCCTAGAGGAGGAAAATTATTTGAATTTGTGCAAAATGTCATTTTCATTTCTGTCCAACAGTGCTGCACTTTTTGTTAATTGTTTGTTATACTTCTAAATGTACATGTTCATACACTGATCAACCATAGCATTAAAATCCAACAGGTGTAATGTGGTTCTGAGTGGTGTGACCCTACACAACAGCAAGAAACAATGCAATGTAGGTTCTAAAGTTTTTCGATCATAGCCAGAGTGCTTGGCAGTTTGCTGTGTACAGGGCAGTGTAGCCACAGACTGGTCAGAGTCACAATTATACCCACCTGGTGGTTTTAATGTTGTAGTGTACTTATTTGGTAGTTGAAGAATAAACATTACTGCTAAGGATGTATAAAATGAGATGCAGTGTCACTTTCCACAGCACGCATTTTAGAAGGATATGTTTAAAATCCAAGAGTTGTGCAATACTTTTTTTCCCCTATGTTTACTGTGCAATAAATGTTTTTGTTATATGATGGCCTTGGAATGTTTTTTCCCTCTCAATTTTATTAAATACACAAAGGTATAAAGTATATTGAATTGAAATAGCGAACCAAATATTAATTCATTTCCAGGAACACACCAGAACAACTTTCTTTTACATCAATATACATTTTAAATGACAGGGTTTGATAATGCTGATTTGTCATAATGTGTCTTTTAAATTATTTTAAATTTATTTTAGATAAAATACAAATTCATCTAAAAATTGATAAATCAAAATTACAACATTTTGTCTGAGATATTGTTAGTATTACCTGAAAACGTCTTCATAGATGGACAAGTTGTTTTTGATTGGCATTGTGGAATGACTCACAATCTTTTTGCTGAATCCATCAATGGCTGAAACATGGGTCGCTCCAAACATTACAAGTTTTTCATTCTGGCTGAGGTGAAGCTTATGGCCCATATATTTAGCATGGTATGGTATGGGGTTAAGGTTCCGAGTTCCTTTAAAAATAAAAAAATTCATTCTATAAAATAGAAGTGAGCTGGGATTTGTAGCTACCAGTCTAAACATCTCACATACAGTGGGTACGGAAAGTATTCAGACCCCTTTAAATTTTTCACTCTTTGTGTCATTGCAGCCATTTGCCAAAATCAAAAAAGTTCATTTTATTTCTCATTAATGTACACTCAGCACCCCATCTTGACAGAAAAAAAACAGAAATGTAGACATTTTTGCAAATTTATTAAAAAAGAAAAACTGAAATATCACATGGTCATAAGTATTCAGACCCTGTGCTCAGTATTGAGTAGAAGCACCCTTTTGAGCTAGTACAGCCATAAGTCTTCTTGGGATAGATGCAACAAGTTTTTCACACCTGGATTTGGGGATCCTCTGCCATTCTTCCTTGCAGATCCTCTCCAGTTCTGTCAGGTTGGATGGTGAACGTTGGTGGACAGCCATTTTCAGGTCTCTCCAGAGAAGCTCAATTGGGTTTAGGTCAGGGAACTGGCTGGGCCAGTCAAGAACGGTCACAGAGTTGTTCCGAAGCCACTCCTTTGTTATTTTAGCTGTGTGCTTAGGGTCATTGTCCTGTTGAAAGGTGAACCTTCGGCCCAGTCTGAGGTCCTGAGCACTCTGGAAGAGGTTTTCTTCCAGGATATCTCTGTACTTGGACGCATTCATCTTTCCTTCAATTGCAACCAGTCGTCCTGTCCCTGCAGCTGAAAAACACCCCCACAACATGATGCTCCCACCACCATGTTTCACTGTAGGGATTGTATTGGGCAGGTGATGAGCAGTGCCTGGTTTTCTCCACACATACCGCTTAGAATTAACACCAAAAAGTTCAATCTTGGTCTCATCAAACCAGAGAATCTTATTTCTCATAGTCTGGGAGTCCTTCATGTGGTTTTTGGCAAACTCTGTGCGGGTTTTCATGTGTCTTGCACTGAGGAGAGGCTTCCGTCGGGCCACTCTGCCATAAAGCCCCGACTGGTGGAGGGCTGCAGTGATAGTTGACTTTGTGGAACTTTTTCCCATCTCCCTACTGCATCTCTGAAGCTCAGCCACAGTGATCTTTGGGTTCTTCTTTACCTCTCACCAAGGCTCTTCTCCCACGATTGCTCAGTTTGGCTGGACAGCCAGGTCTAGGAAGAGTTCTGGTCATCCCATACTTTTTCCATTTGAGGATTATGGAGGCCACTGTGCTCTTAAGAACCTTGAGTGCTGTAGAAATTCTTTTGTAACCTTGGCCAGATCTGTGCCTTGCCACAATTCTGTCTCTGAGCTCCCTGGGCAGTTCCTTCGACCTCATGATTCTCATTTGCTCTGACATGCACTGTGAGCTGTAAGGTCTTATATAGACAGGTGTGTGCCTTTCCTAATCAAGTCCAATCAGTTTAATTAAACACAGCAGAACCATCTCAAGGAGGATCAGAAGAAATGGACAGCATGTGAGTTAAATATGAGTGTCACTGCAAAGGGTCTGAATACTTATGACCATGTGATATTTCAGTTTTTCTTTTTTAATAAATTTGCAAAAATTTCTACATTTCTGTTTTTTTTCTGTCAAGATGGGGTGCTGAGTGTACATTAATGAGAAATAAAATGAACTTTTTTGATTTTGGCAAATGGTTGCAATGACACAAAGAGTGAAAAATTTAAAGGGGTCTGAATACTTTCCGTACCCACTGTAATTTGGACTTTTAGATTTCTCTTCATTTTATACATTACGAATGTCCAGTTTATAGTGCTTGAAACAAGCTACACTTTCAATCAAATACTACTGATAATCTCTACTGTACTGAATGATCAATTATCAGTTTCAAGGAGCATATATTTTTGATACTTGGATGTATTGCATTTTCTCTATCACATTTACTTTTAGTGCAGTATTTCTACAGTGTAGCCTATTGGCATGTTTACTTAACCTCTTAGGACCTGGCATCCACATGCATGCACATCACATTTAGGGTTATATTACCACATCATGTCAAAAGATGATGCTTAGTTTTTATACTTATCAAGTTCCAATAAGCCCAAATAGCAAAGAGAAATAAAAAATGTATATCAAACTAGAGCTCGGGTCTTAAGAGGTTAAAGTTTATGAGCAGTTTTTGTACCACTGACTATTACAGGCATTACACATGAATTCAACACATTTGATGAAACATACTCTATGTAAAGAAAGATGAGCAAGATCACTTACTTGGCATCTTACTTCATGATAAGGCTGATGCACCTCCTTTAAAATGGACCCAGTTCGTCCTTCTGCAGCATGTATGCCTTTCGTGGACAGATATCCTTTCATCATTTTGCAGCCACATGTTGGCCCACCAGTAAGTAAATAAATAAATAAATACTAAAAAGTAGCTCCCAAATCCCAAAACCACATGTGAAATGTGAAGACACTCCTAATATCATTAACTAAGTAAGTAAGAAAGAAAGAATGAATGAATTAAGGGTGTCTCAGCCAGTCAGAGGTGTCTTACCTCGATTACAACTTTTGCCACCTCTAATTCCAAGTGTGTGTCTGACAGACGAGAACAACCTGGGGTATTTTCAGCACAAAATTTCCTGATATTTCTTGTGGAAAACCCTCTCGCTTCTCCATATTCCCGTGACAGATGTTAAGAGATGATAATACTGTAAAACATAAACATGATGGCCAAGTGTTTAAAAAATAATAAATGGAAAACGTACCTTCAGATCTCCCACCCTGCAACCCCCCCATGTCTCTACTACTTTTGTAATGAAATGTGTTAATGTGCTGTATGAACTGAAAAATGTTCTGATGTCCAATTACAGGAGTGTAGCTTCTCTTCATTGGCTCCCTGTAAAATACAGAATAGAATTTAAAATCCTTCTTCTCACATACAAATCCCTTCATGATCAAGCTCCTTCATACCTTAAACACCTCATAGTACCATATTATCCCAATCGAGCACTTCGCTCTCAGAGTGCCGGTCTACTTGTGGTTCCCAGAGTTTCCAAAAGCAGAATGGGAGGCAAAGCCTTTAGCTATCAAGTGCCTCTCCTGTGGAACCAGCTCCCAGTCTGTACTCTCTGTACTTTTAAGGCTAGACTTAAAACCTTTCTCATTAACAAGCCGTATAGTTAGGGCTGGCTTCAGGTATCCCTGAACCATCCCTTAGTTATGCTGCTATAGGCCTAGACTGCCCGAGGACTCTCCAGCAGTGCACCCTACCCTACCCTAACCCCCCCCTCCCTTCCACCCCTTTCTCTCCTTCCCCTTCACATGTATATTCCACCATTGAATGTCACTAACCTTGTGCTCTCTCCCTCTCTCTCTGTTCTCTCTCTGTGCCTTCTGCAGGTGTCCCTGGTCCTGGAGCTGTATATTGCTGATGTGCAGTTACTGGTCCCACCAACCTACAGTGTCTATTTGTTGTTTATTGTTGCTGTTTTTTGTTTTTTGTTTTTCTCTCCTCTATCCACTTACCCCAACCTGTCGAGGCAGATGGCCGCCCAAACTGAGCCCGGTTCTGCTGGAGGTTTTTTCTTCCATTCAAGGGAGTTTTTCCTCTCCACTGTCGCCAAGTCCTTGCTCATAAGGGATTTGTTGGGTTTTTCTTTGTTTTTTGTGCCTTGAGATGATTTTTATTTTGATTTAGCACTATACAAATAAGTTGAATTGAATTGAGTGAAACCTGAAGGGCAGGAACCACTGGGGAAACAAGGGGTGATGGGTATATCAATGACTTTGGCTTTGGCTTTCCGAAGGGGCTTTCCTTTCTCTAGGAGATTCACATGACTGTATGTGACTCCACTTCTGATGAAAGACATGGTGATAGAGTACAGTACAGACACTACTCCACAAAAAAGTTGTCTTGTCAGGATTGGGATTGCCACTCTAACCTACAATCCTCTGCTCTACCAACTCAGCTATTGAAGGAAGTGCACACAGTGATTTGGCATTGAACTTTTCCACAGATGCATAAACTGACACTGAACCACACATTTGATACCAAAGCTCTTTTCTTAACTGCAGGATAACTGTCACTTCAACCTACAGTCCTCCACTCTACCAACTGAGCACCTTGGACAGCATCAACAATGCTGCAATTTCATTGGCTATGACTCCTATATATAACTGGCCTCTGTGTGGAAGGCAGCTATGCTCACCAATACACCACTGTCACTGTGTCAAAGGTTTTTACTACTCTTCTCAGATATTTTCCCTCCACCACATCTGTTCTGTTTCTTGGCTCCTGTACTTACTGGTTATGGAAAACATGTCAGTCAGGAAAGCAGGATGACAGCACTTCTGCAGTTCACACTCACTCTGTTTATAATACATTCTGCTGTCTTTGTCTGGACTGAGTTCATACATGTTGTACAAATATGAAACCAGAAAATACTGAAGTCTTTAAACTGGGCTTTGAGGACTTGTGTAGAATGCGGGCATTGATCTTACTACATCTTACATGTTAAACAAGAGCATGTTAAACATCTACCACTTGCGCTATGAGCTTGAGTTTTTTTAATGACACTGAAACACCTTCTTCTATTACCCCCCTGAAGTCAAATCACCTCTTCTCAACATGTGGAGTTCTCCTGTAGAATCACCACCACCAAAAGTGAAGCTCAAACCTCACCCTAACCATGAGATTAACCAACTAAGCCACTACACCACCTTAGGTGAAGGCTAAATTAAATCTCTATTATTCCACATTGTCTGAGTTTTTATATAAACAGAGGATTATGCAAGAACTAATTTTAGCTCTTGAGCCTGGAAAGTCTAGAAGGACTGTCACTGTTGATTTTTCTGGTTCATATTTCAGATATCTAGTTTCATATAAATATGAAGCTAGATATATGATAATACAGAAGTCTTAAGAGTGGGCTTTTAAAGACTTATGAAGAAGGTGGGCATTGATCCCCTTACATGCTAAACAAGCGTGCTACCACTCGAGAAAATCCCCCATACAGTCCTAACAGAGATCCATAATTCAGTTTACAGTTTGCCCAGACTGTCAGACTTTGTGGATTCAGAAAGACCTGGGAGTGTGCTCTTTTTCCTAAAACACTGAGCTAGTTTGGACTTTTGCTCACATTCCAAATGTGAGATTTGCTTTGTACCAACATCTGACCTCCCTTTCAGCCTGTCTCTTGCAGCATTCTGATTGGCTCATCCCTAACACATTGGGCTCTGCCAAAATATGATGTCCTCTGCACAGATTTTCTAGCCACAGACACAACATGTGCTTCCCCATCAGCATCTAACTGTAACAGCCATTCCTCCTCCTGTTCTTGTAATGATCCGCAGCTTGACATCCAGTTTCATGCTGCAGGATCTGGTTTTCTAACTCACTCACCTTTGACTGATTGAGCAATTGGTTTCATCTGTGTTTTTTCTCTCAGCTTGCAGATAAAATCTCACTCTCGACCACAGACAGATTGCCAGGCTGTCTGTGAAATGTGCTTTCCACCTCGTCTTGCCAGTTCCTTGCCTGCCTTGGTTGATTCATGTCTCCACCACAGTAGTAATAAGGTGGTTGTTAGAATAAGGGCATTGTAAATTGCTAACTGTGTTATGAGAATTGTCATTTTGTAGACAGATTTATGTAAAGGGTGTAACCAGGCATGTCATAATTGAGGAAACCCAGGTTTTCTGTGCAAATCACCAAGACATGTAAATGTATGGATGTGAACTCTGTATGAACTCTGAAGTTAACCTATGTTTCAACTTTCCCCTGTTGTGTAAAGTGAGACGGTGCCTGGAACCCATGTAACCACCTCCAGATATAAATTAAAGTGTTCTGAGCGGGCTCGGGGCTGCAGCCGGAGATAAGCAACAAGTTTGCATCTCCTAACAGTCACGAGCTCAACCTAGAGCAAAGAAAAGAAAGTCTCTGTTTAAATGTTTGATTAGAACCAACATTTATTGGTGTTTCCGCCCGGTTTCCAATATAGCATCAACGGTGAAGAGGAGGACGAGGACGCTGGAAAACTGCGCGCAGTCGGTCCCATAGGGGATCGAGGAAAATCCACCCTCGTGAATTCGACGGGAGGTCGGTGTCTGCTCGCCTGAAAAGATCCTCTTCACTTCTGCTGCTTGACGGAGGCCGGACAAGAGACGTTTCTGCAGAAATAGGTGAGCTGCGTTGACTTCTATGTCTGGGACATAGCAGTGTCTGGGACACTAGAAAGCAGCTGCAGAGTTCGTCAGGGACGAAACCTATGTCAGGGACATAGCAGTGTCAGGGACACTAGAAAGCAGCTGTAAGTTCGTCAGGGACGAAACCTATGTCAGGGACATAGTAGTGTCAGGGACACTTGAAAAGTAAAAGCGCTATTCGTCAGGGACGAAAAGAAAGTATCAGGGATACTGAAACACGTGTGAGTGAATGAGAGCGTGTGAGTGAATGAGAGCGTGTGACTGATGGTAGTTGACGGACTATTGTCGGCTGAATAGAGCAGCGTCACTACCTATTAAAACTGTGTATTTTGTTGGGCACAAGTAAAAATTGAAAAGTTGAGTGTGGTGGACGGCTGTATCCGCAGGTAATTAGTACCTGTAGAAGCTTGATACAGTGGACGATCCCCGCGCTGTTGTGACTGATCGTTTGCTTGTGCCAAAGTTGCAACTATGGGAAAGGGGAACAGTAAACCCCAATTAATGGGGGATCCTAAATTTATGAACACTTATTCTCCCGGATCAGCGAGATATTTAGGAGAATGGCAGAAAAAGTATGAGTTTCCTGGAAAATTGGAAACCTGCGCATGCGATAAATTGGTAACTCAGTTAAAAGCAGAAATGGCCATAGTAGAACCTAGGAAAATTGATAAATTTAAATTGCAGCTCATTGAGGCAGTAAAGTGGCAAGAGCAAGCTGAGAAGAGAAGGCAGAAGAGAAGAGATAAAAAGTCCCTCATAGCAGCCCTCCAAGAGGACCCAGCTGATTTTGTAGGGCGTCCACAAGCATTAATTCAACAAGAAGAAGCAGCGGCTGCGGCTGCTACGGCTGCTGCAGTGGCTGCCGCACCTGTGACGGGGGCAGCGAGGACAGCTGCGGCCCCGCCTCCTACGGCTGGACCTGCTCTAATCAGTCCTAGCCACACTAGATCAGGAAATCTGTATGGTCCTTTAAGTGATGAGGTCCAAGGACTGGCAGAGGCCATGTTAAAATTAAGTCCGTTTAGGGACCTCCAGGGCGATGGGTCAAGGATGGGGCCCCGTCCTGATCCGCCGCCCTGGCCACCATTGACTGACCCAGCCAGCATCTTTCCAGCCATAGAGGTGCCTAACCCTCATTTTGGAGTAGGGAATGATAACAGGCCCCTTCTCCTGGTAAGGAGACCGTGGTCTTGTAAGGAGCTAGAGGATGCAGTAAAAGGGCTAGGGGACCCCTTCGCTAATGTTCGTCAATGGATTGTAAATCTGCAACAACTTAGACAAACTTACAATTTGGACGGGCAGGAGATTGACTCAGTGTGCAGGAAAGCTTTAGGACACAGATATGGAGGAGTGAGGGGAGGATATACAGGGCGGACTCCAGGGGGGGAGGTTTTGGCCCCCGGAGACCCAGCCTTAGACAACCAAGTTGCATTACTGACAGACAGAGTAAAAAATGCATTTGTTAAACCTCCTGATTACCAAGCTATTGCCCAATGTAAACAGAAAGAAGGTGAGGATGTGCAGGACTATAGAGGACGGCTAGAGGAAGTGTTTAAAGCAAACAGTGGTTTGGACCCCTCTGACACTGTCGCTTCCCCCTATCAGCAACAACTGAAACAGGCCTTGCTGAGTGGGTTTCTTCCGTCCATCACTCACCACATCCGAAAGCTAAATATTAATACACCCACAGATGGAGTGACTCAAATAATGAATTATGCACAGCATGCCCAAGACTTACAGAAACATAAATCAGAACAACAATCAAAAGCTGCAGTGTTTGCACTACTGGATGTCATGGGTGACAGGGGGAGAGGAGGTCCTTCACAGTACAACAGGAGAGGATTCAGAGGAAGAGGCAGAGGTAGAGGGAGCTCAGGAAGAGGCTTTGGAAATAGGAAATGGAAGGATGATGTATGCTATAATTGCGGTAGACCAGGACACTTTGCCCGTGATTGTGATGAGCAGAACCAGAGCTCAGGGAGAGATGAAGGCAGACGATCAGAAGAGTATAGGAGACCAGGACCCTTTAACCCCCAAGCATGACTAGGCCCTACTGTAGATGAAATGCTGGACCTTGAAGAAATTGTAGACACTTATTATAATTCAGAAGGGAATAAGGTAATGCCCATTAGAATGCTAAAAATTAATGGAGTGAAAATAAAGTTTTTGTGTGACACAGGAGCAGACAGAACAGTCTTGAGGGATAAAGTTCCTGGCGTGACAAGAGGTGATAAAAATATTTTTGTAAAATCAGCAAATGGACAGGTCACCCCTTGCAGTTTCTCCCAAAGTTTTGTGATTGAGGATGAGGCATCTGGCTTTCAGGAAAAGGTAATGGCAGTTTTGTGTCCTAACTGTCCTGTGAATTTATTGGGCAGAGATCTGTTGAGTAAGTTAAAAATATCTCTAGTACCTACTACAAACGGGATGGCAGCCATAGGCCCGGGGGAGGAGATCCCCTCTTATGTAGTGCTGAAACAAGGGGCACCACATTACTGGTGGTCCCTAGATCTGCCCATGCCTGACCCTGGACGCACAGGAGAGCAACTCCTGCGCCTGCTGCCTGATCCTCAACCACCACACTCAGAAAGCCTCTCCCCAGAGCAGATGCATGTCACCCTCTATTATAAACACACCCCAGGTCCAGATTTTGACTATGTACGGAAGTTTGAGAAGTTAGGGCCACAGAGAATAACGCTTAAGACCCTTTATACTGATAGGAAAGGAAAGGCAGTCTGCTCTGTTAGTCTTCCTCCAGAAGCTAAGCGCCTCTTGATGGGATGGTCACCTAATCCTCACTTGTCAGTGTCTAAGACGAATGACATGCACTGGGAGGAGTTAAAGCAGTTTTTGAATAAAGCTGAGAGTATTTGTGATTGGCATGAAGAAGAAGGAGGCTGGTTTAGTAATAGTGTGGGAAGCTGCTTACAAAAACTTAAATTGGGTTGTGACGGCCACTCCCCGTGCTCACATGGGGGAGGATGACCGAGAATGAGTGTTACTTCTGGAGGAGTTAGATCCGTGTTTGGCTGAGGTGCCTGACAGTTTCTGGTCTCGAAGCAAAACTGATGTAGGCCTAATGACTACAGCTCCAGAAGTTATTATTAAGGCCAAATCTGATTATAGACCTAGGATAAAGCAGTATCCCCTTAAACCAGACGCCCTTCAGGGAATCAGGCCTGTGGTACAAGAGATGCTTGATGCAGGGATCCTGGTGAGGGCACCAGAGGCTCAGTGTAACACCCCTATATTCCCAGTGAAAAAAGCTGATGGGAGGAGTTGGAGGATGATCCAAGACTTAAGGGAAGTAAATAAAGCAGTTGAAAGTAGGGCCCCGTGTGTCCCAGATCCTCACACTTTGTTGAACCATATAAAACCTGAAATGAAGTGGTTCACGGTTGTGGATCTTAGTAATGCTTTTTTCTCTATCCCAGTACATCCGGACTCACAGGGATGGTTTGGGTTTACCTTTGAGGGGAAGAAACTCACCTACACCAGGTTGCCACAGGGTTATGTTGATAGCCCTACTATATTTGTATCAGAATTGGAAAATTGCTTATCTACATTCCATGTGACCTCACATAGCCAAATTTTGACCTATGTGGATGATATTTTAATTACATCAGACACTCAGCAGCATAACAAAGACACGGCGATAGCACTGTTCAAACATTTAGAAAGAACAGGTAACAAAGCATCTCCAAAAAAGCTACAGTGGGCTACTTCTGAAGTTGTATTCCTGGGTCATAAATTAACACCAGAAGGCAGAGCTCTGACTGAATCCAGGAAAGCAGCTATTCAACAAGCCTGTAAGCCTATCACTAAGCAACAGATGATGCAATTCTTAGGGCTGTGTAACTACTGTCGACAGTGGATTCCAGATTATGCTCAAGTAACACAACCGCTGTTAGACTTGATTTATGAAACACCGATGGCCATGAAGCAGGAAATAAAGTGGACTCCAGAAGGTGAGAAGGCTTTCTGTGAGTTAAAAGCACAGTTAGTGACCACACCTGTCTTGAGTCTCCCAGATTATAGTAAACCCTTTGTTCAAACTGTGGATTGTAAAGGGAAGTTCATGACTTCGGTGCTAACTCAGTTGTCAGGAGGAAAGCAGAAGCCAGTAGCCTATTATTCTAAGAGGCTGGATCCTGTGGCTTGTGCTTTGCCTGCCTGTGTCAGAGCTGTGTGTGCCGCTGCAATGGCAGTAAAAGCCTCGGCAGAAGTAATACTTTTCCATTCACTTACATTGCTAGTCCCACACTCAGTTGACTTACTTCTGACAGGAACTAAAATGTCATTTTTGTCACCAGCTAGACATCTGTCAGTCATGGCGCTCCTACTGTCCCAGCCACATTTGACTATAAAAAGATGCTCTACACTCAATCCATCTACACTATTGCCCACGGCTGAGGAAGGCACACCACACTGTTGTATTACAAACACTGAGGAGACATGTAAACCCCGTAGTGATTTGAAGGATGTAGCCTTAGCTGAAGGGGACGTGTGGTTTGTAGATGGTTCTTGTTTTAAAAATGACAAAGGAGAAAATATGTGTGGGTTCGCTGTAGTGTCACTACAGGATGTCTGTGCAGCAGGGCAACTTCCTTCACATTTCTCAGCACAGGCTGCAGAAATAATAGCCTTAACGCAAGCATGTAGGCTAGCAGAGGGGAAGAGTGTTACAATTTATACAGACAGCCAATATGCTTTTTCAACTCTTCATTTCTTTGCAAACATGGCTCCGAATCAAGCAGCGGAACAGACGCTGTGATGCTCTACGGTATGTAACGATGTGTTTGTATGCATGCATGTATGTATGTATCTGGTATTTTTCAATCACCATTCTGTGACTTGACAGAGTTTTTCTGTGTATTTTTGTCAAAAAACCAGAAATCGACGGACCGCTGACGGAATCAGAACGACGACAACTGTACAAAACCACCTATGGTCAACCCGGAAGTACTGATGAAGACATGCCCACTCACCCTGGAAACACAACACCAGAAAACATGGCCGATGAACCCGAAAACCCAGACGATGCCTTTGTGGAGCTGCTGCAAACTGCCATTGAACATCTGGCATCTCGAGCGCTTGGGCTGTGCTGTGAAGAATGGTGCTACGCGTGCGAGATAGATGCCACATCTCAGGATGGCCACGACTGTTTGTGGGAATTCCCCGCGGGGTTCCTGGCGAGACGCTTCGGCCTACTGTTGAGGAGACTGTGGACAGAGCGCTTCATACCGCTCTTTCTGCATTCCTCAAGGCCGGTGGCGTTGAGGCTGACGATGCAAGGATTCGAGGAGCAGCTGAAGTCATCTTGCGCACCTTAAAATCTGAGAAAAACCGTAGCGCCATAGAGCCGATATGGATGGTCGACAAAACTAACCGGCAGAAACAGCTGGCTGTACTTGCCGATACGTGGAGGCCCGGCCATGAGTGAGTGAGTGATAATACAGCATTCTTTGTCTGTTTTAAAACACCATTATGATCATCATCATTAATTCATTCTGTATCAATGATTGACCCACTTCAACAAGCTGCATGTTTTCATCATTAAATCATTCTGTATCAAGAGTTTTATAAACTTCAACAACAACAAACTGTATGTTTTCATCCTATATCAAGAGTTTTATAAACTTCAACAACAAACTGTATGTTTTCATCCTATATCAAGAGTTTTATAAACTCCAACAAGTTGTATGTTTTCATCATTAAATCATTTTGTATCAAGAATTTTATAAACTTCAACAAGCTGTATGTTTTTTCATCATCATCATTAAATCATTCTGTATTAAAACTTCAACAAGTTGTATGTTTTCATCATTAAATCATTCTGAGTTTTTTCCATATTCATATTATTGCACGACAGTATACCTGGAGTTTATATGAATAAAAAATCAAGTACTGAGAAGAAAAGCATTATTGTTTTATTGACACCCACCATGGAACGATTGATGGATAAAATATATTATGATCCAGCCAATCCTGGAAGCTTAGCCGGTATTAACAAGCTTCGTGAAGCCGTGAAGGAGCAAACAGGAGTAAGCCCTGCATTATCTGATGTTAAAAAATTTCTAATTTCCCAAGATGTGTATACTCTACATGCCCCTGCATTTAAGAATTTTAGCAGAAGAAGAGTGCTGGTCCCCGGTATTGATAATCAGTTTCAAGCTGACATCGTCAACATGAGCGAATACTCATCTGCAAATGATAACATTAGATACCTTTTGACATGTATCGATGTGTTTTCCAAGTGCGCGTGGGTCAGATGCCTTAAGACAAAATCGGGCCTTGCTGTCACCAAGGCATTCAGGGACATATTATCTGAAGGACGTGTACCTGTAAAGCTACAAACGGACTACGGGGGAGAATTTTATAATAAACACTTTAAGACGCTGATGAAAGAATATAACATTAAACATTTCTCTACCATGAATGAGACTAAAGCCAGCATGGTGGAATGTTTTAACCGCACGCTGAAGAGCAAAATGTGGCGTTATTTGACAGCTGTCAATATACATAGATTCATTGACTGTATTGATGATATGCTCCTAGCATATAATAATTCATATCACAGATCAATAAAAAGAACACCCGCTAGTGTGGATAAAAAGAATGAGAGGCTGGTGCGTAAAACGCTGTACCAGCCACAGGTTGAAACAACCCGTGCTAGATTCAACGTGGGCGACACATTTAGAATTTCAAAGCACAGAGGATTGTTTAGTAAAGGCTATAAGCAAACTTTCACGGACGAATATTTCACCATCACAGAGCGACTGTCCACGGTGCCTACTGTATACAAATTGTGTGACATGGCTGGGGAGGTTGTGAGAGGATCATTTTATCATAAAGAGCTTCAACCTGTAATCATAAATAAAAACAAACCCTATAAAATAGAGAAAATATTGGCCGAATGTGGGGAAAAAAATGCTGGTTAAATGTGCGGGCTGGCCTGAAAAATTTAATACATGGGTAGCTGCAAAAGACGTCGTGGATATATAATATAGTGAGAAAAGAGGGATTCAAAAAGCAGGGAGAAAGAGTTAAACTCTCAAAAGAGACATAACTAACTAAGGGTGAAGACGAGAGAGAGAGAGAATGAATAAGAGAAACACAGGTTTTTATATAACACTCCCCAGCAACGCATCGTCCCACATCTATCCAAACAATAAAATATGGAACTATAGAACAAAACTGGCCAAGACCATATATTTAGATAAACCTTACGAGGTAGGGATCAGCGAGTTCCAATACCCGGCCACATGGCTCCGCTTTCTCCAAGACGATGCAGAAGTATGGATAAAAGAGGGTCAGAGTACCGAACATGTTAAAATATCAATACCTATGGCTCACTATGAGGCCATAGATGCAGTCGTCCATGAATTCAATACTGCATGTAGGACACAATTATCGCATGCGGTGGGCCTAAAAATGTGGTATAATCACCATACCGACAGAATTTCCATAACAGGCTCCGCGGGGACTGCTGTGAGATTTAAAGGACGCCTCGCTGAAATACTAGGATTTGAGGCGGACAAACAAGTAACTATTCCTAATAATAATAAGTCATTTATAGCCCCATACGCAGCAGACATACATGCATTTTCATATATTCAGACATCATAGATTATCAGCTGGCTGGGGATTCATACGTGCCCTTGCTCAGATGCGTCAACATATCAGGGGACAGCAATACCAAAATACCACAAAAGCCACACTACGTACAGCTGACAAACCCAGTGTTAGACACTATACAGATAACATTAAAGGACGACCAAAACGAATATATCGCATTTCTCTACGGGAAGGCAGTAGTAAAACTTCACTTCAGACCTGTAGGGTTGTGAAATAGACAGAAAAGATGGCGATGCGCGTGCCTTACAAATCTGACAACAGCGAGACACTTCTCAGATATGACAACGCCCAGGCAGGCGGCGATTTACCAGGGTTTATAGGTTCACGAATGCAATATGGAAACGGCCTGGGAGGTCTGTTTTGTAGCCTTTTCAGGATGGCTGTCCCGTTATTTAAAAGTGGTTTCGCGATTGCAAGACCGCACCTTAAAACAGCTGCCGCAAATATCGCGGGAGAGGTGATGGCAAAGGTCAGCCGCAGAATTATGAACGGGCAGCAGCAGCAGCAACAGCAGGAGGGGGGCGGGGTGAGTGTCTACACAAGCAGGGGGATTAAGAGACCCCCAGGGGTTCTCGCTGTGAAACACAGAGCTAAGAAGAAGAAGAAGAACGAAGTTAAAAAGGCCGTTAGACGTTGTAACACCATCAGAAAGAAAACGAGCGGACAGAAGCACAGAGCTACGCAGCAAGACATATTTTAAAACATGTCGCTCATCCACAAACAATCGGCCGAGTGTGTAAAATCAGAGCTCGATCTCTTCACAGTTCCATGTACACAGACATCCATCGAGAGATCCAGTTATGTTGAAAGACCGCCGGTCTCAGCCCTTACCGATACAGGGCCGCTGGAATTTTTCATAAGCGCAAGTGGAGAAGACTATTTGGATTTGAACGACACCCATTTGTATCTGCGTATAAAGATCACAAATCCAGATGGAACCAATATTGCAAACGGCGCGGATGTGGGGCTGGTTAATTACCCAGGCAGTACGTTATTCTCCCAGGTTGATGCTGGTAATGCTCGGAGATAGGTTAATTACCCAAGCGTCTAATACTTACCCCTATAGAGGAATTATAGAATGTTTAATTAATTATGGCCCGGATAGTCTTGCCACACAGTTCGGTACTGCGCTATTTGCTATGGACACTCCCGGCCATATGAACGCTGTGGCCCTGGATGGGAACAATATAGGGCTGAACACTAGGGGCGCATATACAGAAAACAGCAGGATTGTGGAATTAATAGCTCCCATACACGCTGATCTGTTCTTTCAGGAGAAATTGTTGGTTAACGGTATCGACATCTCTATGAAATTTATACATTCAAAAGATGAATTCTGTCTAATGGCAGCGCCGAATACCCAATATGCCGTGAAAATCCTGACAGCCAGCCTTTTTGTGAAGAAAGTCTCAATCTCCCCAACTCTAAGGCATAGTAATGTAAAATATGCCATAGACAGAGTGACCTTGAAAACATTCTCAGTCCCTGCAGGAACAAGAGTCTGCAACCAGGAGAATCTCTACATAGGGCAGGTGCCGAAATTTATCGTAGTAACATTCGTCGACAACGAATCGTATACCGGAAGCTATGCCAGAAATCCATTTAATTTTGAACATTTGGATGCAGAGTTTGTCAGTCTCTATGTTGACGGACACACGTACCCTGCAAAGCCGCTGCAGCCACACTTTCCCAGAAGACAGTATGTCAGGGAATATTATCAAATGATACAAGCCACAGGCAGACATCTTAAAGACAGGCACTTAGCCATTTCAAGAGAAGCATTTGGAAATGGTTACACCCTGTATTGTTTCAACCTTGAACCTGACGGCGGTGGTGGTAGTAATGTGTCCCTGATCAAGACCTTGAATGTGAGGCTGGAAGTGAGGTTCCGAACGCCTCTCCAGCGCACCGTTAACATGATCTGTTATGCAGTGTTTGATTCAGTCATCGAGATATCAAACAGCAGACAGGTATTGGTGGACTACTATTGAGTCACAACAGGATATGAACACAATTGAGTTGACTTGTGTCGTCAGAAGGATAATTAGTAAAAATGTTCATTTTCTGGGTGTGCTACCGTGCGATCAGCTGGTCAAACTCAAAATTTCACGACGACCTGCTGCTCTGATTGTCAACACAGATCCGTCTTACCTGCCAGGCGAGCACTGGTTGGCCGTATATTTCACAGTCGATCATCAGGCCTGGTTTTTTGACAGTTACGGCAATTCTCCAGATAAATTTCAAACACATATATCCAACTTTCTCATTAAAAATGCCCGCAGAGTGTTATACTCACACACCCAGGTACAGTCGCCCCTCTCCATAACATGCGGGCAACACTGTGTATTTTTTCTCTGGCATGTGCAAAAGAGGATTTCAAAAAATTTATCGACAAATATAGCTCTGATCTTACCCGCCTTGATGCCTTGGTTTTACGCTTTGTCAATAGAATCAGTCCTGTACCTGTACAGCAACATTTTACATGTGTACAATGTGCTATTATGACACGTATAAAATATTAATAATAAAAAAGACATTTCAATATACATGTTGTCATAGTGTGTTTTATTATTATTCATAATGCAAGAAAATAATCATCAGATCAATAAACATTCAATTATGTCATACATATAGTTATTTAAAAAGAAAAAAGTAAAATACTTTGTGTGTTTTGTTATTCATAATGCATGAAAATAATCATTGTACAAATAAATTCATCAGATCAATAAACATTCAATAATGTCATACATATAGTTATTTAAAAAGAAAAAAGTAAAATACTTTGTGTGTTTTGTTATTCATAATGCATGAAAATAATCATTGTACAAATAAATTCATCAGATCAATAAACATTCAATAATGTCATACATATAAAGTTATTTAAAAAGAAAAAAGAGTAAAAATACTTTGTGTGTTTTGTTATTCATAATGCATGAAAATAATCATTGTACAAATAAATTCATCAGATCAATAAACATTCAATAATGTCATAGATATAAAGATATTTAAAAAACAGTAGCAGCAAAAATTATTCCAATAAAAAAAAAATTAGTATTGTGCCCAGAATGTACGGTTAGTTTTGCGTTGAGCACCCCTCCTAGATCTATGTACAAGTATGTCTGGGCTGCTTTTTTTTGCTTTACTGGAAATGATATGATGATGATGGTGGCTGTGTTTGTGGTGTGGAGGAGGAGGAGTATAGTTCTTACTAGATTTAATCTTTTCAATATCTCTACGGGCCTGAGTGTTTGATACAGCAGATAATGGTACATTTAGGCCTGCCAGTGTTTTTAAAAATTGAGTCCAACCCAGTGGCACCATGCTTGCAGACACCCGGTACGGGGCTGTAACTCTTTTAATCAAATCATATAGATGCGTGCCCCTAATTGTCTGCTTATTGATAGTGAGCTCACCCTGGTCCGTCCATGAAACTGCATCTCCAGCCCTGGACAGGGTTGACAAAATGTGTTCTGCATTTTTCCTCTGTCTGTGGGGGATATGATTCAGTACATCTTGCACAACCAAATCTTTCACACTACCCTCGCCACCTGCATCACCAGGAGCAGCAATCCCTGGTGGTGGTGATGGTGGTAGAGACAGTGTCAGCACATTCTTTTCACGCTCCCCCGTTTCACCAGCGACAAATATCTCTGTAGAATAGCCGTATACTTTTTAGCTTTCTTGTGAACATCAGTGTCTGGTAATTGTAACACATGTGACATTTCCCGGTCGAGCTCATTCTGTGCCGTCTGTCTTATGGTCTCGTTGCTCTGCTGCTGCTGCTTTAGCATTTCCAGTTGATTGTGTGGCACCAGATACATTTTGTGTGTATGCTCCATATCTATCTTCTGTTATTAATAAGGCTGATTATAAAGGGAATTGCAGCGCCTAGTAAGGGGAGTAGAAAACCACCAGACAGATTGATGAGCTTTCTTTTTCTAAAACTAGCCAGTTTTCTATCTGCTATGCGTCTGATGACAGATTTCCGCTTTTTCAGCTGCTTATACTGCTGGTCACTGAGAGGAATATGGCCCCTCAACACGTTGAGAGCTATTTCACACAATGCTTTTATAAAGTCGTCGGTGCTGTTAGTTATGATGAGTCTACGCTGTTTTGGTCCTGATTTAAGCAATAACTCCAGCAGTGCCAAATTTCTCTGCATATGGAGCGACATTGTTACTTTAGCTTTCTAGGGATGTAGACAACCTGCTGTGTGGAGAGCAGATCCGATCTGAATCTCAGACAATCGGGTGTTTTGGCTTTATAATCAATGAGTAAGTAACCATAAGGAGCACTTGTGGCATCGTTGAAAGCCTCTAAAAAGTATTTTGTGTCACTGGGATACATCTGACAGGCTATCAGCGTTATCTGGAATTTGTCTCTGGGGTTCTTAAATAACACTAGATAATTAGTGTTTAAACTAATTGTGCGACTGGCCTTGCCCTGTATGAACAAATTCTGTACTAGATAGATACAACTCAGATTTCTATGACGTACATATTTTGTAAAAACATTTTGAACCTCCAAATTGCCGCTGGCATCATTCATCAGATCATCAATAATCAGGAGGTTAATTTTGTCTGGAGGTAGGAGGGTGTCGTCCCCCAGTGATTCAGGCAGACCATTGACAAAGTTTATATCTCTAATCTTTAGGAGTTGATTATACAGAGGCTGCCAGCATGAATATACATATACGATGTTATCAATTTTGTGCGAAATAAGCCACTGTGCATTTTCAATGATGTTTTTGACAAAAAAAGTTTTTCCGCTATTCGACGGCCCGCTCACAATCATGCTGAACGGGTGTAAAAGACGGTTGTCAAACTCTATTTCAGAAGCCATAAGGTAATGTGGTAAAATCAGACAAGACCCTATGCTTGTTGTACACGACCCGGATTTTCTTCACAACAGTGTTGTTCTTCAAATGAAACTTGGTTTTATTCCTTTTGATGGTGTCTGCTACAGCTGTGAGATGTATGTTTGTTTTCTGGTCAGCTACAAATGCCTTGACAAGACCCACCAGTGACTCATGAGTCACAGCGGTCGCATTAGTAGAATTCACTGTGACTCTTTTACATTTTACCTGTCTCTTGCCTCTATGTGTGTGGTAAGCATAACACTTGGGACCCCCGGATACAAAGTTTGTGATGAAATCATCCTCCTCACCGCCCAGCTCATCTGTTAAATCCCCTAGGTAAGGACCTAAGGGAGGCATCCACTCCCCGGGTCTAGACGTAAAGATTACAGAATCTGTGTCACAATACAAGTTGCAGCTTATCCAGTAATTCGTACAACATAAGCCTTGCATGAGCCGTCGTCACTGCACCTATGAAAACATTCACATCAGCCACCCTAGCGTCTCGGCCATCAGCATTTCTCCACTGCACCATAGCAATTTCATCAGAAATGAAGCAGAATTGTCTGACATCGATACAATCAAACTTCAGCTCTGTGAACCTCTCAGGCTCTGTAATCAACTCACACGACCCCTGATTGGTTCTCATACTAAAACGCTCCCATAGGGAGTTTAAAAGTAACTTGTTACAGCTCCTGACTGCCTTGTTGACGGCTATCTTGTCAGGATCGAGTCTTGTCTTGTACATATTTCTGCTTTTCCTCCTCGGTTCTGACATGCTTTGGATAGCCAGACGCTTCTTGCTTACATTTTAGAAATGTCTTGACATAATCTTTAAAAAGTGTTGCTCTTTTTTGGAAAATGCCAGACCTCATCAATGCAAAGAACCCGATAGCCCTTTTCAATAGCTTTTTCAAGCTCAAAAGACACCCAGGTACCAGACAACTGCCTCTCACCTTCGCTGTGCATACACTCGGCAACCTGATTCAGGGCCTCAGCACATGTTTCGGCAGAGAGGAAACATTAGTTTGTGGTGGCATCTGTAGGGCAAAACAGGATGGAAGAGCCCTCTAGGCGGCAAGACAGTACATTTAACAAGACCAAAATAATTCTCAATACTGTCGAAATTACCCACAGTCACCTCAGGGTGGCCTATTGGATAATCTTTCTTGGATTGAACAGTAGGATAAAGACTTGTGAAATCGTAGTAGTGAACTTTTTCCTCAGCTGCACAGTCTGTCACATGCAGGAGCTTCATAGCATTTGTCCTACCTCCAAAAAGGGCGTCCCTAGGATTCAGCCGTTCAGGTTTCTTGTAATTGGCTAGAAAGGCCTGAACAGCTGGATCTGATTGTATCAACTGCTTCCACTCACACTCCCACATCACAACCACACAGAGACCGTGTCACTTCCTCAGAGCATCCACCTTGTTGATAAACTGTGCATAAACACCAGTATTATCGGCAGAGGTCTGTGGATAACACTTTATACATCTGTGATAGTAACACCCTGCAAATTCAAAACACGTGTTTGAAGCCTCATCAAACCCATCCACACAGTAACTTCCTACCTTATGCTCACCGCCTCTGAGTGCGTGTCTAATGACTCGCTTTTCAGAATAAGCCACAAATTCCAGCCACTGGATAGATACATCTGAAAATGCTTTATTGCACTCCAGATACATTCCATCGTACGTGAGAGCAAGAGTATTGTAAGGCAGGAACAGTGTCTTAAACACACCCATACAGCTTGATGCCAGTGTGGTGAAAGCAAAAGGGTCTACCTGGGTGCACTGCATGAATGCATCGCGATAGATCACGCAGGCCTTACGCAGCACAACGTCATTGCGACAGTAACGAGCCATCTCAGCCTGCATGTCAAAGCGTGTGTCTTTAACAATGTCGTACCAGCTCATGAATTTCACCTGTTCACTCTGGGACATTTGCTCATAACCATAGAATTTGGGCTCCAGGTAAGATCCAAAATATAAGCCTAGCTGTGCACACTCTGAGCGAGCCTGCACTATCTCTCTATGTATACAATCAAGCTTTTTACCATTCTCTCTGAGAGTATCCCTGATGTCTGACAGCAGGTTTATGCAGGGCTGTGATAGAAAGATAGTGTGTTCACCGGCACTAGTATGTGTTGCTATGTCTGTGTAAACAACAGCAGTGTTTGTCTCAGAAGAAGAAGAAGAAGAAGATTCTGAGCTGGCAGAGATGTCAAATCCACATCACCTTGAGATGCCCCTGATGATGAATAGATGTCCTGCAGTTCGTGAGCTTGTGCAGCGTTCAGATTCTCCAGGAGCTGTGTTGCTTGAAAGGTCTCAGAAGCAGGCTGTTTGTGCTCATCTGCGCCGGGTGTTGTAGAGTATCTCAGTCTTTTATTGCCCAGCAAATCTTCAAACACACATACACATACATATTTAAAAATACAGTATATAAATATATACACATTGTATTTAGATAGCATTGAAATACATTATTTCATCCTACCTCCATCATCGTTATGCTGCTCACTGATGGATATTGAGCTATTCCATGGTACCTGTGGCTCCCTCTGCTGGACACTACTGGATGTTGCTCCATTCTTGGGTACCTTTGGCTCCCTCTGTTGGACGCCCCTGGATATAGCACTGTTCCTGGGTACCTGTGGCTCCCTCTGCTGGACACCCCTGGATGTTGCACGGCTCCTGGGTACCTGTGGCTCCCTCTGCTGGACACCCCTGGATGTTGCAACGTTCCTGGGTGCCGCCAGCTCCCTCTGCTGACCTGGCGGTGGAAGCGCTCCCTGTCGTGAGCTGACCGTTGCAGCTGGGACGTGTCTTGTATGAACTCCACCCTCCTCTGTAGATTAACCCTCAAACGTTAAAAAACCCGTTAAACATCGAATGTTCTATATTAGCACTTTACCTACCTGCTAGCAGCTCTCTGGGTCTTTTTTTTAGACTTTTCCTGGGCCGCTGACTCGTCGGTACATTTTCTGTAAAAAATAAACACGTCATTAGGCGCCATTTTTAAAAGGACGATCTTGTAATCTGGCCTAAATGCCTCGTATAACATCACATACAACGTCTATATTCACCTTAAAACATATCCATTTTTACAACACTCTAGACTCACAACTACATAAAAGAAACATTTACAAAAATAATAATCTCTCACCTTTATTAACGTCATCAATCACATGCTCATTTACCAAACCCGTCACTGCATTTTCATCACCTGGCGAAACACGTATTTAGTTTTTTCATTATCACTACATGTATTAATGTTAAGAACATTACTAATGAATGAAAAGTAAAGAAAACTACACACCGGGTTTAGACAATGACTTGCTCTTGCACAGGCCGCTTGGCCCGTCACCTGTCAGATGTCATGCTTTTTTCCAATTATGCCAACATTAATTTTCGTTCAATACAAAAGATACCACTCTCTCTCTATAATGCTAAAATGGTATATAGACAAGACTTACCTCTGTGAAAGATGAACATGATTCTCCGCTGTTTTACGCGATTCAGTGTAACACAAACGGTGTGGACGACTCTGCGGTCTGGATGCTAATGCATTGCTAACTCTAGCGAGGCACACTCGTACCTACTGACGTCACTATGACACGGGACTAAAATGGCGTCTATGAAATTTTAAAAAAGGAGTAGCAGAAATTATTTTAATGGTTTATATGTTTTTTAATGTAAATTAGTAGGAGAAATTATTTAATGGTTTATAATTCCAACGGCAAGGTCACTCCCCTTTCGGCCTATACGTTACACACACCCACCCAACAGCAAAACGAACTTCTACTTATCTTTAAAAAACACCCCCATCCATTACTGTTGCTGCTGCAGCGTTATAGGAAACACCCTTCAGCCCTCCCTAATCTTTTTTATTTTAAAATAAAACATTTTAAACTACACCCATTATTATTATTATGGGAGGCAACTTTTATTTATTAAGGGAGCCATCATTTATTAGGGGTAACACCCTTTATTAGGCGGAGGCTATATTTAATAGGGGAAAACACCCTTTATTATGGGAGGGACCTTTAATTATTAACTTCATATCAAAATATAGATCTTATCAGCAAAATGAACCATCTTATTACTACTCACCACTGGGTGTTTTCTGGGTATTACCAATCACGGCACTCAGCGCCGCCTCCAGATCAGCTAAGTAGCCTTTTTTCTTGTGCTCCTTGTGAAGTGTGGGATTTTTCTTTTTGCTCAAGAGGATTGGAACTGCCAAAGTGGACATGATAGCCAGGGGAGCGTTTCCCTATTAAGGTGACTTTGTGTTAAATCGTTTAACGATAAATGAAGAAGGGAATACTGACGCCGAGCGTTTCAATTGTATCAAGGATTTTGTTTAAGTTGACTCTGCAGGCCTGTTGGTGATTACTGCAGAGATGTGCTGACTCAAGAGGATTTATGTTTATCTTCGAATAAATTAACAGTTTGATTTACGGCCCGTGGAATCTCTGGAGCCAGTGTAACCTGTTAAAAGACACTCTACCTTGTGATCGCCACAAACTGTCATTCCAGGAAACAGACTTTCAAATCACTAATCTCTGTTCTCCTCTGAGTTGTCTATTCAGATATCCCTGATCCCTTGACCAAGGAAACCTGCGACCGTCAGATATTGCTCTGCGGATACCACCTGGCTCATCATCCATCTTCTCTCTCGACTTCCTTGGTGTTATCACCATAGTAATCACCGACTCCATAGATTCCTTGTGGACTTATCTCCAACCCCTGGTCATCCCCTCCTTGCCTCAAAGCTGTTGTTTTTGCCAAAATAACCCCCCCCCCCCCCAATCGTGACAGTTCTGTTTGAAGAGCATCAATTCTTCTAGAGTGATTACACTTGCCCTAGCATGTCAAACACGCCAAAATCACGTTCTGAGCTGTCATTTGTTTTGGGTGACCTTTGAACTTGTTCCTGAAGTTCCATCACAGTAACAACCCTTCTGTACATGGTCTCCTAGCATGCAACTGCATACCCTGATGAGACAAGCTAGAAGGATCTCTGCTGCCTGTAACAGTCAGGGTGTCATGTTTTGTGTAAATATATTTATTAGAACCCAAGGTTGCAGACAAAGACTTTATTAAACAGAAGACCAGGAGGCATGCAAACCAGGAGACTTATGGAGATCCAGAAGTGTGATACAGGAATGCAGACACTGGACTAGGGAACATGGGAACCAGGAAAACAGGAACCAAGGAACAGGACAGGGGACCAGTGAAGCCTGAGCCTGGCAACATGGAACACAGGAACAGACTCAGGAGAATGTGGCCTACTTGCAGTTAAACAGCAGACACTAAAACCAGGAACTAGAATGAACCCAAGGAGATTCAGAAGAATAACACCATACACAGTGTGGGAATTTAAATAAAGCATGTTTGGCTAATTACTTTTATTAATTTTTATCAAACTACTTTGCATAGAAATAGGGGTTAACATTATGAAAAGGGGGACTCAGGGAAGTAGAATAATATAGAGTAGTCATTGTAGATGCAACAGGATTTTGTTTGTGTGAGTGTATGTTTACATACAGGGACAACGCCCAAGGAAGAGGGGTCGCTGGCACAGATAAGACAGCAGTTGGAAAATTCCTCAGCATGGACCAATCAGCAAAGGAGAAACTTGGGACCCTGCATTCCATTCTTAATGTATAGAATACTGGGGCAGGGAGAGTCAGGCATCAGACTTCGTGAACAAAGAATGCTGTTGGTGATAGGGACAGTCTGACCCAAAGCTCTTTAATGTTTTATTCAGTGAATGTTTAATAAATATAATCAGTTGGACCAAGAATATCTTTTTCAGTGTCATCGATTAACCCTCTGGGGTCTGAGGGGGTTTTTGGGGCCTGGACAAATTTTGACATGTCCTGACATTTGTGCTTTTTTCAGTGTTTTTTAAACATATTAATGTCTAAAGTCTGATAACACTGTAATCAGCACAAAATTGGCTACAATAATATGTGAGCAGCAAGTTTATACATTATTGTGTTTTTGAGAAAAAAGTGTTTATGCATGGTTAGTGCAAAACTACAATTTTTTACTCACTGAAATAAGACCATAAAACACAAACAGGACATTGGTTCACAAGACTTTGGAGACCAGCATGTTATAGGCTAAAGTGTTTACTTCAGAGTGCTGTGAATGTCATCTTGTTCACACATTCACAGTAAACAATACACTGATTTAAATTTTCTAAGACACTTTTTGTCCAAAAAGGCCATATGCAAGAGGGTGTGTCTGAGGATGAGTAGTCATGTGATTTACCTGAGAACACAAAAGACGCACTGAACGACCAGACAAAGACGCGCATAATGAACCTTTCAGTCAATGTAGATGGGACGGATTAGTGCAGCACAATACAACACAATGAGGAGCCAAACGATCCTCATTTGAGTTAAAATCAGTGTTTTTACTCTGAGGACAAACTAAACTATTTGTCTCTGTGTGGAATGTAAGAAGCGCTTCTTCACGTCCGTGATGCGCCATCATCCAAATGCACAGAAAAAGTGAGTAAATTCTATGATGAAATTTGACGTTTTATGTCATTTCTCGGGGGTGTGCACATATTTACCTGGTTCACCTGAGATTATTTACATGTGAACAGTGGACAGTGTACAAGGCGGGACTGCATTACCTGTAATGAGGTGAGACAGGAAGAAACGGACTTCTCCTTACGTTCATACGGATTAAATAAAAAGTGATGTTTTGTTTTTGACTTGAAATGTTTCACTCAAAAGAAAACATTTCAAGCTTTCTAGCCATATAATTCTTATTTTTATGAGCCAAGTATTCGCTGAGATTCTGGTTGTTTTATTTACGCGTCTGTGAAGAGAAATGGCAGAGACAGAAAAGTCCGAGAGCGCACCCTGTCGGCTTTCTTTATTTAAAAAAAGCACAAAGTTTTGTTGTTATTATGATGGTATACCACTAAAACTAGGCCCTTTACAGATTTGAATGATATACTTCTTTTATTTGTACGATCAGAATTGATGGAGTAATTTAAGTTTGTTTCAGACTTATCAGGAAAAGATGCGTCAAAATGCGTCAGCGCGTGCGTTGACCCCAGAGGGTTAATAAGTTGACTAAATTGAAACAGGTCATAAATAGACTAAAAGACTTACGATGTAAAATAATTTTCCTTGAAGAAATTCATTTAACAGTCTCTGAAGTTAAAAAAATACAGCACAGGTGGCCCGGCCAAGTTATACACGCCATGTATAACAATTACGCTCTGGGTATACTAATCCTTATTCACAAAATAATCCCTTTTCAACTTACTAATACTATCCAGGACCTGAAAGGGTGATATGTTATTGCACAGGGTGACTTGGTTTCTCTTGCGTTGAATTTGGTTAGCATTTATTTTTAACCTTATCCTCATTGCACGGCCTTAATGTCATTGGTGGGGATTTTAATTGCACTTTGAATTCTCTATTAGATTGCTCTACCAAATCGGATCCCCACAAGGCACAATCTAGAAAACTACTGATACAATACATGGCAGATTTAAATTTGACAGAAGTTTGGAGGAAACTTCAGTAGTATATAATGGTTTATGTGGCGGGGGCTATTAAGGGGGGTCACTTTTTATGGCCGTTATTTATGACAGTCATAAAGATAATAAACCATAAAATCGTCGTCACGCTCTCCACCCACCGGGCGGCGCAATTTTCCTATTGGTCATACCTATGTCTGTGGGTTGTGGCATGGTGACGCGCAGCCGAGGTGGGTGTGAGGGTCTGTGTCATGTGTGGCGGGTATTTAAATACCTGCAGAAGGCGCCTGAGGGCCTTTTCTATCGCTTGTTTTATTAGCAAGAATTGTAGGGAACAACCATGATGATCTTTCCCTCAGGTACGTGCGTCGTTTGTTCCTCGATTCAATAGCGTGTATATCAGACCGTCTGCAGCGAATACATTGTATTTCAAAATAGCGTGACTCCGTCAGGTACCGTGTCCATTTCGTTGCTGGATGAGGATTCTCCACAATCATCATCATCAGCATCTGCTGGAGGTATGTATCCGTCTTTTATATATATATATTTTATAATATGTTTTATCTTGGGTGATGCTCTTACTGTGGGATTCTAATGGAAATATGGGTCCGCCCAACAGGGACCATCGCTGAGTCGGATGATCGTGGCGAAGCATACCTGTGTGATAAAGGTGAAAGTTATTCTTACGTGTATCCCTGTTTTAAAGCAGGATCAGAAAGTTGTGGTTTTTACAAAATGTTGGTGTGCTTCACAGAAAATCCTGGAGGGCCGCCTGTCTGTCTTTAAAGAGACGCAGAGAGCATGCTATTTTAACTGAAATAAACAGTCAGGGTGAGTATGTATGTGATGCCGGGTTTATATTAAAAATAGTAATGGTGTGTGTGTGTGTAGCTGATTATCTTTTATCCTATCTGGTAATGTAGAGGGTGTCGAGAGCGGCGCGTGCAGTGGAGGAGCAAGCCCCAGCGGCCCTGTGCTACCCAGCCGCTCGAGAGTCGCGGAGCGACCGCTGGAGGAGTTGTGTCGTGAGCGTGTGATAAGCAGACAGCTCTGTGATTACGATAGTGAGGGTATGAGATTGATATAAAATGCATTTCAACACGTTTTAATAAACGCTGTTTTTAAATGGTTTTCAAACGGTTTGTCTGTCTTTATATCTAGATGATTTTCAACCGGCCAAGAGAGTGAGAGCTGCCCCTGCAAGATCTGCGCAGAAGAAGAAGAAGAAGGAGGAGGAGGAGCAGAAGAAGAAGAAGACCGATTCTTGTGTTACAGCGACACCGGTGGTCGATAAGGAGAGTGAACTTTGGGGATCAGAGTGGGACGCTGAGACTGCAGCCGCCACTTTCTTTTTGGAGCAGCAACAGGTGGAGGACGCTACAGCCTGGCCACTGCATCTTCAGGAGGATTCCACAGCATCTGACTCAACTCGGGGCGTGCTGGAGGATGCGGCTGTTTCATCTCAAGGTGATGTGGCTGTGTGTTTTCCTACCATAAACTTTGATGATTTGTTGCTGAACAGTCAGGACACCGCACCACCCGCCGAGGTGGAGCGTGAGAGGTCGCTGTTGTATACACCTGATGTTACTCCTGTTGATCCAGTCCGGAAGGGTGGGAAGCAAATTTCTATGCTTAAGTGGCTAGCTGATGGTGCTTATAGCAGTAGTAGTAGTAGTGACTCTGACTCTGAGAGTGTTCCTTCTCCTACTCCACCTCCTGTTGATCCAGTCCGGAAGGGAGGCAAACAGATTTCTATGCTTATGCGGTCGGCTGATGCTGCGTACACTAGTGACTCTGATACTTGTTCTTCATCAGATAGCGAGTCAGACAGTGATTGTTATTCTGCGGCTTCAGAGATTAGCGGTGTGTCAGCTCTAGATATTGATTCTGGTGGTGGTGGTGCATCAGCTGTAGCACCTGCTGCTGCTGCTGCTGCTGTTGCTGCTGGTGCTGTTGCTGCTGCTACAACAGATGCTAGCACACAGGCCAGTGCTGATAACACGGTCCTGGTAAACCAAGCTGTGTTAGAACTATTGACAAATCTCTGTGCTGCAGTGAAGCACAATGACACAAAACTCACGCGTCTAGAATCATATGTCACGCATGCTGTACCAGTTTTAGCCGACTGCATAACAGACGCACAAACTCTGTATTCTACCTCTCTAGACAGAAATGGCAGGGTGTGATAACCTGTATGGTGGGGCTGCTGCTGCTGCTGATATTGGCTCAACAACAATGAGGGCAATGACACATGATCAATTCTCACGCTGGGCTGCTGAAATGCGTACCAAAAACACACAGTTAATGAACACGTTGAACATCCATCAGCCACCAAAGACAGAATATCTCAATGCCTCATTAAGCACCACAGATTTTGACAGATGGGCTGAAAACACACGCCAAAAGTTTGTGCAGCTCAAGAGAAGAATTGGCCTTCTTCCACAGGGCGGTGTGGGTAAACGCCCTGCTCTGACGTCTGATGTCCCCGGTGTTGCAGTCATTGTTCAGCAAGAAAACAATCAGAGGGCTGTGTGTGACATTGCAGATGATGATGATGATGATGATGATGAAGTATCTGATGATGCTGGTAATGCTGTTTCACAGCCTGCTTGTCTGATGCATGTCACTAGTCCTACATACGAGCAGGGACAGCAGGCCCTAGTACCTGATGCGATTCCATATGATCATTGTGTGCTATGTGATGATGCTGCTGCTGCTGATGTTGATTCAGAGTCTCCTCAACAGCTGCAGGGGCAGCAGGCCTCTGTGGCTGGTTCACTGATCTCAGACCCTCCTCTGACAGAGGGGTCTACTGTTAACACCCCCTCCAGTCCTAATGGTCTTCAGCATGGCGCTGGTTTAATCACAATCAGGGATATTCCGGCATTTGATGCTTTAGAATTGAGACAACCCATACACTTTAGGGACATTGACATAGATACTCACCCTGAACAGATTCCTGCGCTTGTTAGGGAACATCTAACCGGTGTTATAAATAGGGCTATTGAAGTATCACGGGCTGGTAGTGTGTTGAATGTCGTGTTGAGGGGGCCCTCCCTGATTAATGACGTGCAGGCGGTCTTGAGGACCAGTAATGGCTATGACGTCGACGCCTTTGTTGATGAAGTTGCTCAAGCGATCCAGAGCAATGATGATTCATTGTCAGACGGGGACCTGGAGTTTGTGGTCAGTGTGGCACAAGAAGGGAGGGGTGGAGGCACACGGCTCAAGCTGGGGAGGGTGCCTTATAGTGAAATTCTGGCTAGGAAGGGAAAGCATTTGTATGATCCTGATAATGACGCCTCAGACAACAATTTATGTTTCAGTATGTGTATTATCAGAGCCGAAAATCCCTCAATGGGGGCTCTGGAAATATTACACAGAGCTAAAGAACTACAGGAATCTGTAGGTCTTTCCACCACACAGCAGGTGGGTTTTAGTGATGTCACTAGATTTGAGAGGGAAATAGATGCAAAGATAATCATTTTTCATCACGCCAGAGCTGGTGCTGGTGCTGTTAGAAAACGGCCAATCTGCTTCCAGACACACGGAACCCCACACCCGCGCACCGTGTGGCTTTATCTACACGCTGAGCACTACTACCTGATAACCAACCCAAAAGGTTTTTTTGGCGGCTCGTATGTCTGTGAACTCTGCTATAACACATATGAGACACCCTTACTGCATAATTGCCTACACAGGTGTAATGTATGCTTCACCACATGTGAACAGCAATCAGGCCCCACAATCAAATGTGATCAATGCAAGCGCATTTGTAAATCAATGCAGTGCTTCAACAATCACATATTACCTGACCCTAAACACAACATGATTCCCTGCGCTACAGTTAAATATTGTGAGGAGTGTGGAAAAATCTACAGGATCTGCAAACAGAGCCCCAGCCACAAATGTACAGCCCCGCGGTGTGGGCACTGCAGCGCTCTTAGAGGGGGGATGGTACATCAGTGTTATATCCAGCCGCTTCCACCTAAAGAGGAAGAGGAGGAACCCTCTGAAAAATACATCCTGTATGACTTTGAAACCAGATACCATGACGGGAGACATGAAGCAAATTATGTCTGCGCCATGGAGATGGATGAACAGGCTGACCCGTACCCGTTTTGTTACACAGGGGTTGGTTGTGTGGCTGCATTTATCAGGCAGTTTAGACGCAAAAAGTACAAAGGGTACACGCTCATTGCGCACAACGCGGCTGGCTTTGACAGTTATGTCGTGCTTGAGTATCTTGTGAGACAAAGCATTACTCCCCTAGTCATCATGAAAGGTAGTCGGGTCATTATGATGTACGACGAGGACTACAACCAGCGCTGGATCGATTCATACAGCTTTCTGCCTATGAGTCTGGCTAAGACACCTGCAGCATTAGGCTTTGAAGAAATGGCCAAAGGCTACTTTCCTCACAAATTCAACACTGTTGAAAATGAGTTTTATGAAGGTCCCTACCCCACACCAGAGCATTACGGGTATGACAAGATGCCTCAGAGTGAGCAGGTGAAATTCATGCAGTGGTATGATGGAGTTAAAGATGGTACTTTTAAAATGCAGGCTGAGCTGGCTTATTATTGTCGAAATGATGTTGCGGTGTTGCGCAAGGCCTGCAAGATTTACCGCACAGCGTTCATGCAGTGTACCGAGACTGACCCTTTTGTGTTCACGACTCTGGCATCAAGTTGTATGGGTGTTTTTAAGAAGCTCTTCCTGCCTCAGGACACACTGCCCCTCACCTATGACGGGATGTATCTCGAGTGTAATAAAGCTTTCTCAGATGTGTCTGTGCAATGGCTCGAATACGTGGCCTATTCTGAAAAGAGGGTGATCAGACATGCTCTGAGAGGTGGCGAACACAAGATTGGGTCCTACTGTGTTGACGGATTTGATGATGCCTCAAACACATGTTTTGAATTTGCAGGCTGCTATTATCACGGGTGTATAAAATGCTACCCAGAATCCGCAGCCGAGAATAATGTCGGGCTGTACGCACAGTTTAACAACAAAGTTACACAGGGGTTGGTTGTGTGGCTGCATTGCACGTCAGATGTACCCTGGTAATACAAAATACTTTTTAGAGGCGTTGTAGAGTGCGGCATACGGCTACTTACTAATTGATAATAAAGCAAAGACACCTGACCATCTGAGGCTTAGAACAAACCTGCTCTCTACCCAGCAGGTTGTGTACATCCCCAGACGGGGCAAGTGACAATGTCTCACCGTATGCGTAGAAATCTGCCATTGTTGGAGCTCCTCTATAAATCACCACCGAGGCAACGCAGGGCCATCATAAACAGCTGTGACAAGGACTTTATTACCGCTCTGTGTGAGATTGCCCTCAATGTGTTAAAGGGGAATATTCCTCTGAGCGACAAGCAGTATACACAGCTGAAGAAGTGTAAATCGGTGATCAGACGGGTAGCTGACAGGAAACTATCAGGCATCAGGAAGAGGAAGCTTATCAATCAGTCAGGAGGTTTCCTCATCTCGCTGTTAGGAGCAGCCTTACCTGAAATCATCAGCCTCATCGCCAATAGATAGATAGATATGGAGCATGCTCAGAAAATGTATCTTGTACCGCATCAACAGCTGGAGATGTTAAAGCAAAACCATGCCAGCGGTAACATAAGGCAGGCTGCACAGAATGACCTTGACCGGGAGATGACTGCTGTTTTATATGACCAAGGGCTTGATGTGCATGACAAGGCCAAAAAGTACACTGCAATTCTACAGAGGTACCTTGCGCTTGTGAGACAGGGGGAGCGTGAAAAGAGTGTGTTGACTTTGTCACTGCCTCCTCCCGTGCAAGGGTCTGCAGGAGATAGTGATGGTGGTGATGAGAGTGTGGGAGCGCCCAGCGATGAGAGCAGGGTGCGTGATTTGGTGGCTGATGAAGTGTTGAAACATGTTCCCAAGAGACAGAGAAAAAATGCAGAGCACATCATGTCTGCACTGTCTAGATCACCAGATGTGTTTTCATGGACAGCCCAGGGTGAGGTTAGAATCAACAATCAGACGATCAGAGGCTCACACTTACACGATTTAATTAAAAGAGTCACTGCACCCCATCGTGTCTCAGGGTCTCTGACTCCTCACGGTTGGGAGCAGTTTCTAAAAACACTTGCAGATCTGAATGTGCCATTATCAGCAGTACCAAACACCCTGGCACGACGGGTCATACAGGAGTATAAGACAGGTAAAGATGAGCTAGAATCTAGCTTCTCATACGCCAGTGAAAAGAAAAGCAGAACTGTCACACCATCACCAAGGCCCCTAAGGGCTGCACGTCACAAACATTCCTCTGGGCCCTGGGCTCAATACTGACTCTCTCTCTTCTGGCCTGTTATTTGTAATGATGGTGATGATCTGACATATTGAATGTGTTTGTAATAAATTCCTGATATGGTGAATGTATTTTTGAAATGTTTTCTGACCTGTTGAATGTATTTTTGAAATGTTTTCTGATATGGTGAATGTATTTTTTTGAAATGTTTTCTGATATGGTGAATGTATTTTTTTTTAAATGTTTTCTGATATGGTGAATGTATTTTGAAATGTTTTCTGACCTGTTGAATGTATTTTGACCTGTTGAATGTATTTTGAAATGTTTCCTGACCTGTTGAATGTATTTTTGAAATGTTTTCTGATATGGTGAATGTATTTTTTTAAATGATTTTTGACCTGTTGAATGTGACCCCATAATAAATTTTCTGACCTGTTGAATGTATTCACGAAATATTTGTTGTCCTACTGTATGTGTTTTTGAAATATTTTCTGACCTGTAATAAATTTTCTAACATTTTGAATGTATTTCTGTGTACTAGGTCTTTATTTTATCTCATTGTTAAAATAAAAACACACCACAAATCAATATACAACAATATCATTTATTATCATCATCTCAGAAATACACATTGAATACATTTAAACATGCAGTGTACTGGCTCATTACACACACACTATCTTTAATATCACTTATTATCATCATCATCATCATCTCAGAAATACACATTGAACACATGTAAACTTATTGTGTACAGATGCAGGTCTAATTCCAGCGAAAAAGCTTGAGACCCTCTGGTCATTACGAGCCAGGTTGCTGCCATATTTTTTAATAAACATGCTGTAGCTCATGCCTTTCTGGATGTGGCTCAAGAAAAACAGACAGTGCTCCCCACAGGTCACAGAGAAGGGCGCCTGAACCTGACTACGTGAATAAAGCACTCTGCTGGCGTTTTTCAGGAGAAACCGACCAATATGGGGATTGAATCTGTCTGGGGCGTGTCCGAAGCTGTCAAAAAAATATGCTTGCCGACCACTTGGCAGATATATGGCCACCCAGTGCTCTCCGGGTAAGGTTGAAGGATCGGTGTTTACAATCAGAGCGGCAGGACGTTTGGTTATTTTGAGCCTGGTCAGATGGTCACAGGGCTTCACGCCCACAAAATAGGTTCTGTCGCCAATTATCTTTTTAGCAGCACCAGTCAATTCGATAGTGTTCATGTCTCAATAATAATCCAACAACACCTGTCTGCTGTTTGACACTTCAATGACTGAATCGTAGACTGCATAACAGATTAAGTTAACGGTGCGTGCCAGGGGAGTCCTGAATCTCACTTCCAGGCGGACATTTCCGGTTTTGATTAAAGACACATTTCCCCCACTCCCGCCATCAGGCTCCAGGTTAAAGCAGAACAGCGCATAACCCTGGCCAAAATCCTCCCGCGTGATCGACAGCGCCCGGTCTTTAAGATGGCGCCCGGTTGTCTGGATTAGCTGGTAATATTCACGCACGTACTGACCCCGGGGGAAGTGGGGCTGAAACGCCTTAGCGGGGTGGGCCTGGCCGTCAGCATAGAGACACAGGTACTCTAGGTCCATATGTTCAAAATTAAATGGGTTTCTGGTGAAACTCCCTGTGAACCCTTCATTGTCGACGAAACCCAGGATGACAAATTTAGGAATCTGACCCAGATATAGATTGTCCTGCCAGCACACCCGGGTTCCGGGAGGAATCGAGTGTGTTTTCAGCGCTACTCTGTCGACGCTGTATTTGGCATTTGTGTGTTGTAACACACGGCTGTGTGCGAGTTTTATCTGAGGTGACAGTGTGACCTTTTTCACAAAAAGACTGGCGCTCAGGATTTTAACACAGAATTGCGTATTGGGTGCGGCCATCAGGCAGAATTCGTCTTTCGCCCTTATGAATTTCATGGAAATGTCGAGTCCGTTTAGCAGGAATTTTTCCTGAAAAAACAGGTCCACATGCACCGGTGCAATTAATTCCACAATCCTGCTGTTTTCTGTATAGCGGCCTCTGGCCCCTAAGCCCCTGTTTTCACCGTCCAGGGTATGATTATTCATGTGGCCGCTGGTGTCCTTGACAAATAGCGCGGTGCTGAACTGGGATTCCAGGGTATCCCGGCCATAATTGATTAAGCATTCAATCACACCCCTATAAGGATATGTGTTTGATGCCTGGGTGATTAACCTGTCACCCAGCATCACATCCACCTGCGAAAACAGTGTACATCCTGGATAATTCACAAAGCCCACGTCTACACCGTTTCCAATGTTTGTCCCGTCTGGATTTGTGATTTTCACGCGTAAATACAAATGAGTATCATTTAGATCCAGGTAATCTTCCCCGCTGCATGAGATGAAAAAATCAATAGGCGAGTTGTCGTTGATCGCAGAGACTGGGGGGATTTCAATGAATGTATATTTTTCGATGCTCGTTTGTGTACATGGCACCGTGAACAGATCCAGCTCAGTCTTTACACATTCAGCGGACTGGTTGTGAATGAGCGACATTGTTAAAATATGTCTTTACTCGCGCTTCTGCTGTTAGATCTCGATCTGCGCCGCTTGACAGCTGGAGCCTTTCTGCCCCGTCTGACAGAGCCACTAGCTGTTTTACGCGCCTTTTTGCTCTGACTGTGAGCCGGCTCCCCAGGAGGTCGTTTAAGGCCCCTAGGCTTATACAGAGCAACACCTCCCCCCTCCTGCTTCCCATTCATCAACTTGCGTGAAATATTACTCATTACATCTCCTGCAATATTAGCCGCTGCTGATTTTAAATGCGGCTTTGCGAGGTTAAAACCGTTTCTGAGCAGCGGAACCGCCCATCTAAACAGGTTCCGGAATAATCCACCGAGCCCGTTCCCGTATTGGGTGTGGGCCCCCGCGAACCCGTGCAGCTCTCCACCGGCCTGATTCTGATAATATCTCAGCAGCCTGTCACCGTTATCGGGCGTGTATGGGCACCTCATCATGGTCTCACAGGGCGGAAATGTAATTTCACGATAACCTTTCCAAAGAGAAAAGGGACGTGTTCGTCCTGGTCGTTTTTCAACGACAGCTCTATGCAATCGATCCGGTGTTTGGCGAGGCGTGTATAGTCTGGCTTGTCAAAGTGGACTGTGTGTATTTTCCCTCGTTTCTCCGCTGTTATATTAACGCATCTGAGTAATGGGGCACACGTGTCACCCACCAGCTGATGTTCGATAATGTCTGAATATACAAAGATATTATACAATCCTGCATGGATATCCGCAGGGTGTGGTGCTGTGAATATTCTCGCCCAGGTCGGGATACTATGGGCTGCTTCATCCGGATCAAACCCCAGTATCCTGGCAAGCCGGCCTTTAAATTTCAGCACCAGCCCTTCAGCACCAGATATTTGGACTCTGTGTGAAATCTGATTGTAGCGCATTTTTATAAACATAGTGCCTGGGTCTAGCGCACACGCGTTGTTGAATTCTTGTGCTATTCTGTCCACACTGTCATAATGTCCTACAGGAATTGTGATGGTATTTTCCTTCCCGGTTCTTGGTGCTTTTATCAAAATAGATGCGTCATCTTTGGGGAAGCTGCGCCACGTCGCGGGGTACTGTATTTCTGAAAGCCCCACTTCATACGTGTCGTCCAGTTGTATTGCCTTGGCTAAGTGTACCCTGTAACACCAAATCTTGTTGTTGGGATATAATTTTGTCGATGCGTTACTTGGGAGAGTTACATGGAAGCTTGCAGCCCGGCGCTTCTCCATGCTGACACTCTACTGTTTACAAATGTTCCTTTTGATCCTTCAAGCCTCTGATCACAGTAGGTGTTAATCCACCCCCCAGGTTTTGATAGTTGACAGTGCTGTAGGGTGATGGCGCTGGGTCGCTCTTGATTACAGCGTGACCGTACTGTCCTATGGTGCTTATCTCTCTCTCAGATGTTCTGGATATCTCTGCCATCCACCCAGGTGTTAAATTTCTCGGGCCATCCGAGCCATTTTACTAGAAACTTGCCACGGCGTCTGGCTCTTATTTCCTCTATCTTATAGGGTTTGTCTGGATCTACAATCACCGGCTGCAGCTCCTCCTGATAAAACCCCCCTTTCACAGACTCGCCAGATAAATCCTGAAGGCTGTAAACAGCGGGGGTTGTCGGTCGGCGTCCTTTTATAGTGAAAATTTCATCTGTGAATGTCTGATGGTACCCCTTTCTGAACGCCCCTCTATGTTTTAAAATCCTTACTGTGTCGCCTATCTCAAATTTGAATGGTAGCGGGCGGATTTCATCCTTGGTCCTGTACAGCGTCTTGATCACCTCTTTCTCATTTTCTCTATTCACAGATACTGGGGATCTTTTAATTGACCTGTGATATGCCGAGTTATATGCCCGCACCAGATCGTCTATTTTATCAATATATCTTAGTGAATTAACATCTGTTAAATAGCGCCACATCCGCCCTTTAAACGTTCTGTTAAACCTCTCCACGACGCTGGCTTTAGTTTCGTTATATGTAGAGAAAAGTACAATGTTGTGCTTTTTCAACAACTGTTTAAAGTGACGGTTGTGAAACTCTGTCCCATGGTCAGTCTGCAGCCTAAGTGGCACTCGTCCTTCATCGAGTATGGTCTTATATGCGTCAGCTACAACAGGCCCGCTCTTTGATGTTAGACACCGAACCCAGGCATATTTTGAAAATACATCGATGCACATTAATAGATAGCGCACTTTATCGTTTTCTGATGCATATTCGCTCATGTCTACAAGATCACACTGATGCTGTCGGTCTATCCCTCCCACCAACACTCGTCGCCTGGGGAAATTTTTCCTGCTGGGTGCGTGTAAAGTGTAAGCATCTTGTCCCCATAGATATTTTTTGACATCAGATAATGCAGGATTAGCCCCTACGTCTACTCTAACTGCATTGCGCAGCTTATTAATGCCTGATAGTCCCCCGGGGTGGGATGGATCATGATAAATTCTGTGCATCACCCCCTCCATCGTGTAAAATAATGACTAGTTTCTTTTCAATGCTCATGTTTTTTATTCACAATCATCAGCATGGTACCCACACAGTGTTAATGATTGAATACAGTAGCGTTTAATGAATACAGTGGCGTTTAATGATGGAGAGCTTCACAAATATCAGACAGTATTATATGATAAAACATACACAATGAATGAACAAACATCAAAACATATAATGATGGAGAGCTTCACAGATATTTAATGAATACAGTGGCGTTTAATGAAAAAAACACAATAACAACGGATAGACTTGGTACAATGCTGTTTTCACACTACCCCTGCTGCCCAGGTGTCCACGAGGACTGACAGATTTTCAATTTCAGCAAAATTCTTGAAGCCCCAGACTTCTTCAGGTTTGATGCGTTTCTCTGAGGTCTTTTGGTTTTGCAGAATAACTTCAGCAGCCCCTGCGATCCTGGCGTTTTCGACAGCCATGCCATTCTTGCGCAGGTATGCTGAGAGACCAGGAATGAAGCGGGCCGACCACAACCTCTCCATAACAAAGTCAAAACGACGCTCCATGAATTCTGCAGGGAACTCGTAAAGACACTCGTGGTTTTCCTGGGACAGACAGTCAACCTCGCAGGCCCGGCACCATTTCTCCCGGTCGATCCAGCATTGAGCTAACGCTCTGTACAGCAAATGCGTTACTCCATTCTCCATCATCTTTACAAAGGCCGCTGACTCCTCTTCATCTCTGGGGCGCGGCGTTGATGTTGGGTGAATCCAGCGATACAATTCCTGCTCCGCCTCCAGAGTCATGGGCCCGTCAATCTCTATTTTTTAGAAATATGAAATACAACGTTAAACACTATTGACCACACACACACACACACACACACACACATACACACAAACACACACACCTGACCCCCGCATAGGTCTGCAGATTCTTACCGTCCTGTCTCACAGGCTCTGGGTCGCACCTTGCTCAGCAGGCGAGAGACACATTTCCTCAGGAAATTCCACGTCATCATAAAGCAAGCATCTCCTAACCCCACTAGCATCTGAGATACCCTTGTCCTCGCCGATTGCATTGTCAATCTTGGCGAACACATCTTGCAGGCCCCACCAGTCAGCCCACTGGATAAAATAGAAGTCCTTAAACCATGAGATATTGTCGCCAGACCACACCGGATAGGGGTGTATGTCCCACTCTGTATGATTACGCCGCGATACGATTTGCTCTCTGTCATTACACACTCTTATCAGAATGAAATCTGACGCGTGCGCATCAAAACGATTGGCGAATACCCTGAATAACTGCTGACTGTCAGGACTGGCCCACTGTATGACATAAGTATCGTTCTCAGCGCCTCGGTGGTTGAGATCGGTACATATCTCAGTGCGAAATATCATCCAGTCCTCCACAGTCATAGCCCGCGACCCTCCCTGACCCCACCGCTCCCCGGTACACACATTTTCCCCGAGAAACACAACCCTCCCCTCACTATATTTAAACTCGTAAACATACCCTAGCGAACCCTCGTACAGCCAAACGCGGGGGCCTGCAGCATCGTCAGACACATGCCTTCTACGACGTTTGATTGGCGCGCCAGGAATGATCGCGGGACACGTACCTAGGTCACACGACGCATGCGCGCTGTCACCGTTTCCGTCGACACGCCCGCCGTTTCCGGCGACGCGCCCACCGCCGCATCCGCCCCTGATAACGACAACGATAACGAAAATCGCGCCGCCCGGTGGGTGGGGAGCATGAGGACGATTTTATGGTTTATTATCTTTATGACTGTCATAAATAACGGCCATAAAAAGTGACCCCCCTTAATAGCCCCCGCCACATAAACCATTATATACTACTAACTTCAACCAAATAAACAGGAATATGCATGCTGTTCAGGTTTGCATAAGTCCAGATTTCGCATTGACTACTTTATTGTATCACAAGAATTGTTTGCTTCTAATACAAGCTACTTACAGAATGTGGCACTTGTCTCTGTATGTGCATTTTCAAATTCTTCTCTGTGCTTCAACGTCCTCATCATATGGCCCTGGCCAGGTATGTCATAACACCATGAAAATGCACACTTTACTCATTGATATCAAAGTTATGACAGATCATCTCAACCATGCTCGCTTCTCTCCTATGCATGTCTATCATCCATCCATTATCTATAGGGTAATGTCATAGCATCATAGTGATGCGATTGAATTTTGAAAAGAAAGACCAGAGATGGACTCTTGTAAGGTAAGAGGAATAGTGAATAAGTGAACTGAGTAGAGAAACAAAAAGAGTAAAATTAGAAATTTTTGTGTGAAGGGAGTCTCTGTGAGTTTCTGGCCCCAGATGGGTCTCTGGTTTGTTGAGGCCATGCAAAACTGAGTGGAGTGACGAGCTCATATCAGGGCTATCAAAGTGATAGATTGGTGGCTTCAAAACGAAATGCTAACTCAGGGCCATGTGACTTGAGTTTTAACTTCAAACAAAGCCATAATTTGTGTGTCCTCATAAAAGCACAAAACATTGAAAAAATTAAATTAATAAAAAAAAGGAGAAAGAGCATATTAAAATAAGTGTATGATAATATAATAATAATGAATAAATAAATAGTAGGAAAGTATAAAACAATAGTAATTAAATAAAGAAATAAAATGGGAAATAAGAATACTAAATCAGAAGAACTAGTCACTGATGACGCAAAATTGATGCATTATAAGGACCCTAGAAACATTAAAAAATTAGCGGAATGGAAAAATAAATATGGTTTTTTGGGGAAGTTAAACTGTGGGGACTGTAGAATATCAGTGAAGGACATAGAAAATAGAACAGAAGGAAATAAAGATCAGAGAAAAGAAGGGCTGTTTGCAGCACGAGTGGTTGAAAGAAGCAGAGAGCAGATGGAGGGGGAGAGAGAGAAAGGAAGAAGCTAAGAGAAAAAGAAGCAAAAGCCACTGAACCAACATTGTATTTAGGGCAAACTTTTTAATTTACAGATGATCAAGTAATGTCATGCTGTAGACCACCTCCTCGTCCTAACAATCCACCACGGCCTTAGCCTCCTCCGTATGCCCAGGGAGAAGAGGGTGCTGTCGGTTTCGCAATATTACCTCCCACAGCACCTTCTGATCCTGTGCTTCAGCCTCAGTCTCCTTCCGCAGAAGATATTGAGGGAGTGCTGGCTTATTTTAACAAACTGAAAGAGGTGTTTAACACTAATAGTGGAATACCCGTACCCGAAGGTGCTGCACAAAATGGGGATGGGCCATATGTGCAGGAGTTAAAGCATTGCTTCTTAACCCTCTGGGGTCTGAGGGGGTTTTTGGGGCCTGGACAAATTTTGACATGTCCTGACATTTGTGCTTTTTTCAGTGTTTTTAAACATATTAATGTCTAAAGTCTAATAACACTGTAATCAGCACAAAATTGGCTACAATAATATGTGAGCTTCAAGTTTATATATTATTGTGTTTTTGAGAAAAAAGTGTTTATGCATGGCTAGTGAAAAACTAAAATTTTTTACTCACTGAAATAAGACCATAAAACACAAACAGAACATTGGTTCACAAGACTTTGGAGACCAGCATGTTGTAGGCTAAAGTGTTTACTTCAGAGTGCTGTGAATGTCATCTTGTTCACACATTCACAGAAAACAATACACTGATTTAAATTTTCTAAGACACTTTTTGTCCAGAAAGGCCATATGCAAGAGGGTGTGTCTGAGGATGAATAGTCATGTGATTTACCTGAGAACACAAAAGATGCACTGAACGACCAGACAAAGGCGCGCATAATGAGCCTTTCAGTCAATGTAGATGGGACGGATTAGTGCTGTACAATACAACACAATGAGGAGCAAACGATCCTCATTTGAGTTAAAATCAGTGTTTTTACTCTGAGGACAAGCTAAACTATTTGTCTCTGTGTGGAATGTAAGGAGCGCCACTTCACGTGCGTAACGTGCCATCATCCAAACGGGCCGAAAAAGTGAGTAAATTCTATGATGAAGTTTGATATTTTGTGTCATTTCTCGGGGGCGTGCACATATTTACCTGGTTCACCTGAGATTATTTACATGTGAACAGTGAACAGAGTACAAGGGGGGGTCGCATTACCTGTAATGAGGTGAGACGGGAAAAAACGGACTTCTCCTTACGTTCATACGGATTAAATAAAAAGTGATGATTTGTTTTCGACTTGAATTGTTTCACTCAAAAGAAAACATTTCAAGCTTTCTAGCCATATAATTCTTATTTTTATGAGGCAAGTATTCGCTGAGATTCTGGTTGTTTTATTTACGCGTCTGTGAAGAGAAATGGCAGAGACAGAAAAGTCCGAGAGCGCACCCTGTCGGCTTTCTTTATTTAAAAAAAGCACAACGTTTTGTTGTTATTATGATGGTATACCACTAAAACTAGACCCTTTACAGATTTGAATGATATACTTCTTTTATCTGTACGATCAGAATTGACGGAGTAATTTCAGTTTGTTTCGGCCTTATCAGAAAAAGATGCGTCAAAACGCGCCGGCGCGTGCGTCGACCCCAGAGGGTTAAATAGCCTCAAACCTGAAATTACAGGATTTATTCAACATCAAATTGGCTGGCAAATTTGTGCCCTGACAGAGACAAAAAAATTATGCTGTGCATGCAGCTACTGTTCTCCAACAAAGGGCAAAAGCACAAAAGAAAGTTACATAAACACCTGAAGTGTTTTCCACTGACTATGATAATGAAATGGTTTCTGAGTGTTATTTTCAGAGTGACAAGACATGGCTTGAGGGCTGGGGCAAGGGGCATTGACGAGGTCACGGCCGGAGACCTGGCGGACAGCAGATAGTTAATCATGATTGCTGCTACGTCTGTGGGAAAATATGCCACAGAATTGCCTACAGCAAAAGACACGCCCTGAGCAGCAGAAAGGAGGAATGGGCTACTTTGCATGACTTGACAACAAAAAAGGTCAGATGCAGAATACACACACTGAACAGCAGAAAGAGATACAAGACACACACCTGACTGAAGCTAACATTTTGAGCCTAGAAGGAGTAACTGAACTTATACTTTATGAAGAAAAAAACCTAAGGTAACATTGCTGGTTCAAGGCTTCAAAATAAAATTCCTTTATGGTACAAGAGATTGTAAATCAATTCTTAGGAGTCCACTAGAGAAACTTAGTGTTTGACTCATTGCTAAAAGCAGGGATTTTTAGAGAGTGTCCAGATTCTGTAAATAGAGCAGTGATACCTAGAGCTCCACTGGTACAAGACACATTCCCTGCTGAATGACGTCAAGCCCAGTTCAAAGTGGTTTACAGTCACTGATGTGGCAAATGCAGTTTTCTCTATTGAAGGTGACAAACGATGCCAATTTTGGTTTTCAGCTTTTGGGCAAAAGATGGACTTGGAAATGGATTCTGCAGGGTTATTGTGAGTCCCCTACCATCTTTTCTCAATTAATGTCTGCTAAATTAGTTAAGTTTTCACCTTCTGAAGGAAGTCAGTTACTTTTGTCTGTAAATGATATTTTGATGTGCTCTAAAACATAAGAACAATGTAAAACAGACACCATAGCTCTGTTTAAGTTTCTAGCAGAACAGAGACACAAAGTGAGTAAGAACAAGCAAGCAAGTGTGGAAGAAGGAAGTTAAATACCTTGGTTACAACCTCTCACAGCAAGGAACAGCTCTATTCAATTCAATTCAATTCAATTCAATTTTATTTGTATAGTGCCAAAACACAATACAAATCATCTCAAAGCGCTTTACAAAAACTAAAACTAAAAACCCAACAAATCCCTTATGAGCAAGCACTTGGCGACAGTGGAGAGGAAAAACTCCCTTTAACGGAAGAAAAAACCTCCAGCAGAACTGAGCTCAGTTTGGGCAGCCATCTGTGTGGTACACCCCAGAATGGTGTGACCACTTTTGTATTATTTACATAATTTGTTTTTCTGGATTTTATGAATAGACAGTAATGCACCCGTATGAACAGCGTGTTACAACACCCCGGGCAGATGGGTGGTGAATATACCAAATTGTTTGGTAACAATTAATAAGTAACATTAACGTAATCAAAGAAAGCAGCATTAGGTAGGAACCATTGGGATGGGAGCATTTGCGCCAGGAATGTCTTTGAGGGGGACCTCCCGCTCCGGCCTCATAGACAAAGTCTATGAAAGTGAACTGGACGCTCCGTTTCCTTATTGCTGCTACATTTTACCTGTGTTTTCCAGTGTTTTCCAGACTCAGAATTTTGCTGCGTCGTCACCATATTGGGACCCGTAACATCTGCCTCGACCAGTTGGGGTGAGTAGATAGCAGAGAGAAAAGAACAGCAACAATAAACAACAAATAGACACTGCAGGTTGGTGGGGCCAGTAAATGCACATCAGCAATATACAGCTCCAGGACCAGGGACACCTAGAGAAGGTACAGAGGGAGAGAACAGAGAGAGAGCACAAACTAGGGGAGAGAGAGAGAGCACAAAGTTAGTGACATTCAGTGGTGGAATATACATGTGAGGGGGAAGGAGAGGAAGAGTGGAAGGGAAGGGAGGGGAGGGTTAGTGAAGGGTAGGGTGCACCGCTGGAGAGTCCTCGGGCAGTGTAGGCCTATAGCAGCATAACTAAGGGATGGGTTCAGGGTTGCCTGAAGCAAGCCCTAACTATACTCTTTGTCAAAGAGGAAGGTTTTAAGTCTAGCCTTAAAAGTACAGAGCGTGTCTGCCTCCCGAACCCAGGCTGGGAGCTGGTTCCACAGGAGAGGAGCTTGATAGCTAAAGGCTCTGCCTCCCTTTCTGCTTTTGGAAACTGCTTTTGGAAACTTTGGGAATGACAAGTCAACCTGCACTCTGAGAGCGAAGTGCTCTTTTGGGATAATATGGTACTATGAGGTCTTTAAGGTATGAAGGAGCTTGATCATGAAGGCATTTGTATGTGAGGAGAAGGATTTTAAATTCTATTCTGTATTTTACAGAGAGCCAATGAAGAGAAGCTAATATATCTCTTGCTAGTTCCTGTCAGGACTCTGGCTGCGGCATTCTGCATTAACTGGAAGCTTTTTATGGAGATACTGGAACATCCAGATAGTAATGAGTTACAGTAATCTAGCCTTGAGGTAACAAATGCATGGACTAGTTTTTCTGCATCATTTTGAGACAGGATGTTCCTAATTTTGGCAATGTTGCGCAGGTGAAAGAATGCAGTTCTAGAGATTTGTTTTATGTGTGAGTTAAAGGACATGTCCTGGTCAAAAATAACTCCAAGGTTTTTCACAGTAGTGCTGGAGTCCAGGGCTTTGCCATCTGAAGTAGCTATAATTTTAGAAAAATTATTTCTGAGGTTTTTAGGCCCAAATACAATAACTTCTGTTTTCTCTAAATTTAAAAGTAGAAAGTTAGATGATATCCTCACTTAGATAGAAATATGCTCAAAATGGTCCTCACAAAGACAGAAATAGAAATAGAAACACACACATTTTTTTAAGCCATTCCTTTTTTAACACTCTGGGGTCTGAGAGTGTTTTGGAGCCCTGGACAAGTTTTGACATGCCCTGACATTTGCGCTTTTTTCAGTTGCTTTTAAACATATTAATGGCTAAAGTCTGATAACATTGTAATCAGCACAAACTGGGCTACAATATAACATGTGAGCAGCAAGTTTATACATGATTGTGTTTTTGAGAAAATAGCGTTTATGCATGGTTAGTGAAAAACTACAATTTTGAAGTCACTGAAATAAAACCATAAAACAGAACATTGGTCCACAAGACTTTTAAGAACTGCATCTTGTAGCCTAAAGTGTTTGCTTTAAAATCATGTGAAAGTCATTTTGTTCACTCATTCACAGTAAATAATACACCGATTTAAATTTTCTAAGACACGTGCATAACGCGCCATTATCCAAACGCACAGAACAAGTGAGTAAATCGTTTTATGTCATTTCTCGGGGGCCTGCACATAATTACTTGGTTCACCTCAGATTATTTACATGTGAACAGTGCACTCAGCGTGAGGCGAGATCAAATTAGCTGTAATGAGGTGAGACAGGAGAAAACATACCGCTCCTTACGTTCATACGGATTAAATAAAAAGTGATTTGTTTTCAACTGGAATTGTGTCATTTAAAAGAAGACATTTCAAGCTTTCTAGCTACATATTTCTTATTTTTATGAGGCAAGTATTCACTGAGATTCTGGTTGTTTTTTACATGTCTGTGGAGAGAGACAGAGACAGAGAAGACAGAGATCGCACCCTGTCGGCTTTCTTTAACAAAAGCACAGCGTTTTGTTATTATGAGGGTATACGACTAAAACTAGACCCTTTACAGATTCTAATGATATATTGCTTTTATCTGTACCATCAAAATTGACTGAGTAATTTAAATTTGTTTTGGTGTTATCAGAAGATGCCACAAAACACGCCGGCGTGTTCGTCGACCCCTGAGGGTTAATCTTTTGATGTTGATTGAAGTTTATGTCTCGTCTTTCTCCAGTCACAGAGAGATAACAGACTCAGACTCTCTGCCAGTAAAAAAAGGTTAATGTTGGATCAGCACTTACTTGCCTCAGCCACGTCTCCTCCTTCTGCTCTGTCGCCCTTTAAATGGTGTCTAAATGCCTGTTCTCATGTACCTGGATCACCTGATCACTGTGGCTCCACCCATCTACATTTACTGGAAACCACCTGCAGTGTGTGTGTGTGTGTTTGTGTATGTGTGAGAGAGAAAGTCCAGGATCAAGTAGCTGCTAAACAATAAGGAGTCAGTTTTCAGTGTGTCACAGACAGATTTAATTAACATTTTATGTCTTCATACACTTTCAGCTGTGGTTACTGTCCAACAGAGTTTCATCAGTACAGTTTACTATATTAATTTGAGTTATTTGAAATGTCAATTTTGACCGTGTTAAATCAAAAGAAAAGATTAATTAATCCCCCAATTTGTCTGTGTGTCCCGTTGAGTGGGAGACTGAATAAGATAACCCTTAAACACTGTCTACATGCAGAGAGTTAAAAAATTTCTAAATCAATCAGAAAGCTTTACTATGTGATATAAAGATACAAATTAAGAAGACTTCAGTTAACATCAGCTTCCCTCAACAACAGTTACAGCTGCTGGAAAGTATTTATGCAGCAAATATACTTGTTTCCGCTAGGAAACAGTTTATTTCAAAGTCTAGAACAACCAACAAGAAACTTTAACTATGGACCTGGATTAGCCACACATAATCTGTATTTTTACAGCACAAGCCTTTAAAAAAACTAAAATAAGTTCATAATGTAAACAAGGAAATTAACTACAGTTGTAATTTATTTAGCAGTGGCAAAGCCAATAGCAAGACAGTAACATGTATTAAATGTTAAAAATCAGTAATATAGAAAGAATCAGATATTTCAAATTTTTCTCTATTGTTGATCAATTTCCAACCTCTTTGATTTCTGAAGAATAGAGTTTGTTGTTGAAGTAAGTCTCAAAAACAGTAGTTAAAAGAGTCTTTAAATGCTGAATGGTGTGCAGGAATGGGGCTATCAATTAACCCTCTGGGGTCTAAGGGGGTTTTGGGGCTCTGGACAAGTTTTGACATGCCCTGACATTTGTGCTTTTTTCAGTATCTTTTAAACACATTAATGGCTAAAGTCTGATAACACTGTAATCAGCACAAACTGGGCTACAATAATATGTGAGCAGCAAGTTTATACATGATTGTGTTTTTGAGAAAACAGTATTTATGTATGGTTAGTGAAAAACTACAGTTTTTTAGTCACTGAATTAAGACCATAAAACACAAACAGAACATTGGTTCACAAGACTTTGGAGACCTGCATGTTGTTGCCAAAAGTGTTTACTTCACAGTGATGTGAAAGTCATCTTGTTCACTCATTCACAGTAAACAATACACTGATTTAAATTTTCTAAGACACTTTTTGTCCAAAAAGGCCATATGCAAGAGGGTGTGTCTGAGGATGAACAGTTATGTGATTTACCTGAGAAGACAAAAGACGCACTCAACGACCAGACAAAGACACGCATAATGAGCCTTTCAGTCAGTGTAGCTGAGAGGGGATTAGTGCAGCACAATACAAATACAATGCAGAGCCAAACATTCGTCATTTGAGTTAAAATCAGTGTTTTCACTCTGTGGACAAACTAAACTATTTGTCTCTGTGTGGAATATAAGAAGTGCGTCTTCACGTGCATAATGCGCCATCATCCCAACGCGCCGAAAAAGTGAGTAAATTCTTTGATGAAGTTTGACGTTTTATGTCATTTCTTGGGGGTGTGCACATATTTACCCGGTTCATCTGAGATTATTTACATGCGAACAGTGAACAGAGTACAAGGCGGGATCGCATTACCGGTAATGAGGTGAGACAGGAGAAAATGGATTTCTCCTTATGTTCATATGGATTAAATAAAAAGTGATGATTTGTTTTGACTTGAATTGTTTCATTTAAAAGAAGACATTTCAAGCTTTCTAGTCATATGTTTCTTATTTTTATGAGCCAAGTATTCACTGAGATTCTGGTTGTTTTATTGTCTGTGAAGACAGATGACAGAAAAGACAGACAGCGCACCCTGTCGGCTTTCTTTATTTAATAAAAGCACAGCGTTTTGTTGTTATTATGAGGGTATACAACTAAAACTAGACCTTTTACAGATTTGAATGATACAGTATCTCACAGGAGTACACCCCTCACATTTTTGTAAATAATTTATTATACCTTTTCATGTGACAACACTGAAGAAATTACACTTTGCTACAATGTAAAGTAGTGAGTGTCCAGCTTGTATAACAGTATAAATTTGCTGTCCCCTCAAAATAACTCAACACACAGCCATTAATGTCTAAACTGCTGGCAACAAAAGTGAGTACACCCCTAAGTGAAAATGTCCAAACTGGGTCCAATTAGCCATTTTCCCTCCCCGGTGTCATGTGACTTATTAGTGTTACAAGGTCTCAAATCTGAATGGGGAACACGTGTGGGGTTAATGGAGTTCCATTGTCCACTTATGCTGTTTAATCAGATTTTGACATCTGATTAAACTGGACATTTCCTGTCCAGTGTGATAGATTTTCAGGGTGCCAGTTTGACACAGCTATATGATTCCTGTCTAGTGTGAATACGCTGATGTGTTTTCAGAGTGCATAGCACTGTGAAGGCTTTTCCACACTGATCACAGCTGTACGGTTTCTGTCCAGTGTGAATACGCTGATGTGTTTTCAGGTTGCTTAACTGTGTGAAGGCTTTTCCACACTGGTCACAGCTGTACGGTTTATGTCCAGAGTGAATACGCTGATGTATTTTCAATTCACTTATAACTTTGAAAGCTTTTCCACACTGATCACAGCTATATGGTTTATGTCCAGTGTGAACACGCTGATGTGTTTTCAGGTAGCTTAACAATATGAATGTTTTTCCACACTGGTCACAGCTGTACGGTTTCTGGCCAGAGTGAATACGCTGATGTCTTTTCAGGTGAGCTAACGCTGCAAATGTTTCGCCACACTGGTCACAGCTGTATGGTTTCTGTCCAAGGTGAATATACTGATGTATTTTCAGGCTGCCTAACTGTGTGAAGGTTTTTCCACACTGGTCACAGCTGTATGGTTTCTGTTCAGAGTGAATATGCTGATGTAATTTCAGGTGGCCTAACTGTGTGAAGGCTTTTCCACACTCATCACAGCTGTATGGTTTCTGTCCAGAGTGAATACGCTGATGTTTTTTCAGGGAGCCTGACTGTGTGAAGGCTTTTCCACACTGGTCACAGCTGTATGGTTTCTCTCCGGTGTGAACACGTTGGTGAATGTCTAAACTCTGCGATGTTGTGAAGGTCTTGTTGCAGCGTTGACAGCGGTGAGTTTTGAATCCTTTTATTCTATTTTGTGTCTATAAAAAAAGCATGGAGAGAGAGGATGTCAAAAACATGATGAAATTGTATAGAACCATAAACAACATTTACATTACGAATTATAAATCACAAAGTTTGACTAATGCTGGAACTAATTTGTACCAGGGTTTCGACTGCATTATGTGGGTAACATAATTAAGACTCATGGATTACAATTATATGTATATTAGGGACAAAAGGTGAACATGATGGCAGATGAATGGTGTAGCATACGCAAGTGAGAAGAGTGGGAGAATTTTGAAGTGACTCTAACCCCCTCAGAGGTTGCTAACCAGACAAATCAAACTAAACTGTGTCAAGAGCTGCATGTATGTTTATCATATCACGCTCAGTTTTTTTTCCTCCTCAAATGTGTTTTTCGCTCTCCATTTGATAGTTTTCCTTGCTCGCCAAATCAATTTGACAGACAAGGACGAATGTACGTTTTTTTATGCTGTCCTTTATCTATATAATGGTAATGTTAACTAATAACTAGTCAAAAAGAATTTCCTCTAAAAGTGTGCTTGGCCAATGAATGATTAAAGTTACCATATGAAAAACACTTGCAAGCACAGAGAGAACACGCAAACCTCACACACAAAGGTCCCTGCTAGGTTATGAACCTGGGACCTTCATACAGCGCTGTGTGGAGTTTGCATGTTCTCCCTGTGCTTGCGTGGGTTTATTCCGGGTACTCCGGTTTACTTCCACAGTCCAAAAACATGCATGTTAGGTTAATTGGTGAATCTAAATTGCCCATAGGAGTGAGTGTGAGTGTGTGAGGTTCTGTCTTTGTGTATATGTGGCCCTGCAATGGACTGGTGACCTGTCCAGGGTGTACCCCTGCCTGCCACCCGAGAGAGAGCTAGGATAGGCCCCGTGATTCAGGAAAAAGCGGGTATAGAAAATGGATGGATTATAACTCATTTGAGAGCCTCACTCTTAGTCTCTCGCATCCAAACTGGAAAACACAAAAACCATTTCTACTTGTTAGATGACTGTGGCGCCCCATGTTGGTGTTGCTCTCCGGGTAAGCGAATCACTTTTGTCTTGCAAGCGTGTTGTGTTGTGTGTGTTGTATAGTTCGTCTACAGACTAGCAACAGACTAGCTATAGTTTAACACACCCAAAAACCAACTAGCTAAACTCTAAACAATTCATTAACTGCTACATTCCGGTACAAGTCAAGTACCTTTCTATTTTGACCGGTATTTATTGCTATTTCGTGACTTAGCGCTCGTTAGCCTACCGGTTAGCTTAACTAGCTAGTTAGTTTAGCTATCATGGCCTCTCCCTCGCTCTCTCCTTCTTGCTCAGTGTGCCACATGTTTAGTTATTCCTCTGCCTCCTTTAGTGATAATGATACCTGTAATAAGTGTAAGGTTCTGTTAGCCTTGGAGGCGAGGATCACTGATTTGGAAGCGCGGCTCCGCACCTTCGAACAAAAGCCAGCTAGCCTAGCCCCGTTAGCTGGTGTGGAGCCACCGAACTCAGGGTCTGTTAGCGGTCCAAAGGCAGCTCCGGAGCAGCCCGGAGGATTAGCCTGGGCGACGGTCCGACGGAAACGTACTCCTAAGCAGAAGCCCACAGCTCATCACCTGCCTGGAGAATTAGTTCACGTTTCTAATAGATTTTCCCCGCTAGAGACACACCCGCTGAGAAACAGACTCTGATAATTGGCGATTCCATAGTCAGGAACGTGAAAATAGAGACGCCAGCGACCATAGTCAAATGTATTCCTTGGGCCAGAGCGGGCGACATCGAGTCAAATCTGAAGCTGCTGGCTAAGGCTAATCGTAAATATGGGAAAATTGTTATTCACGTTGGCAGCAATGACACCCGATTACGCCAATCGGAGGTCACTAATTAATGTTGAGTCGGTGTGTAACTTTGCTAAATTAATGTCGGACTCCATAGTTTTCTCTGGACCCCTCCCCAATCTGACCAGCGATGACATGTTTAGCCGCATGTGGGCTTCATAGACAATTGGGACACTTTCTGGGGAAAACCCTGTCTGGTAGCGAGAGACGGCATCCATCCCACTTTGAATGGTGCAGCTCTCATCTCTAGAAAGTTTATTAGCCGACCTAAAGCCTGACAATCCAGGGTGGGGACCGGGATGCAGAGACTCAGTCTAAAACGCCTCTCTGCAGTATCCTTAGAGCCGCCGCCCCCCTCAAACCACACAGAGACTGTGTCTGCCCCTCGAACATATAAATCAAATAAATCAGAAGTTAACTGAAGAGGAGTTATTCATAAAAACTTAATAAAAATTAAGACCACTCCCCTTATTGAACAGAAAAACAGAACTGTCAAATGTGGATTATTAAATATCAGGTCTCTTTCATCTAAATCTCTGTTAGTAAATGATTTGATAACTGATCACCAAATTGACCTACTTTATCTTACTGAAACCTGGCTACAGCAGGATGAATATGTCAGTCTGAATGAATCAACCCCCCTCAGTCATAAAAATTATCATGTTCCTCGAAGCACAGGTCAAGGTGGAGGAGTAGCTGCAATCTTCCACTCAAACTTATTATTAAACTTTCATCCTCAGAACAGTTATAACTCATTTGAGAGCCTCACTCTGAGCCTCTCACATCCAAACTGGAAAACACAAAAACCAGTTCTACTTGTCATTGTGTACCGTCCACCTGTCCCTTACTCAGAGTTTTCAACTGAATTCCCTGACTTCCTGTCTGATTTAGTGCTTAGATCAGATGAATTCATTATAGTAGGAGATTTTAACATTCATGTAGATGTTGAAAATAACAGCCTCAGCATTGCATTTAATTCTATATTAGATTCAATTGGTTTCATTCAAAATGTTAATAAACCCACCCACTGTTTTAATCACACCCTTGATCTTATTCTGACCTATGGTGTCGAATTTGAACATCTAATAGTTTTTCCCCCAAATCCTGTTTCGTCAGATCATTCTTCAATAACTTTTGAATTTAAGATGATGGCTCATGCAGCGTTTGGAAGAAAATTCCACTACAGCAGATGTTTATCCGACAACGCTGCTAATAAATTTAAGAAAATGATTCCATCTTTATTTACATCTATGCCAAGTATCAACATAGTGGAGGGCAGCTGCTTCAATCCCACTCCCTACCAAATTGATCATATTGTTGACAGTGCTGTAGCCTCAATGTGTGAAATGCTTGATACTATGGCCCCTATGAAAAAGAAGTTATCGAATCAGAGGAGATTAGCCCCATGGTATAATTTACATATTCGTACCTTAAAGCAGGCATCGCGAAGGCTGGAAAGGAAGTGGCATTCCACAAATTTAGAGGAAATTTTTCTAGCCTGGAAAAACAGTCTACTAACATATAAAAAAGCTCTCCGTAAAGCCAGAACTGCATACTATTCATCACTAATAGAGGAAAATAAGAACAATCCCAGGTTTCTTTTCAGCACTGTAGCCAGGCTGCCAAAAAGTCACAGCTCTGTTGAGCCCAGTGTTCCCTTAGCTCTCAGCACTTATGACTTTATGAGTTTCTTTAAAAATGTTACGGCCACCGGCTCTTCCCACTCCTCCTCTCCATGTATTTCCTTGTGTCTTCCATGTGTTTCCCTTGTTCTGTGTCAGTGTACTCTAGGCAGTGTGTATTTAAATCCATGAAGACCAACACCCGACCGTGATTGGTGGACCTGTCCTCTGCATCACTGCCTTTGGCTGAGAGAACCGCGAGTCAGCAGCTGCAACATCATCATCCATGGACCCTGCCTCATCTCCCATTTGGCCTGGCACTTGAGCTCTCCACAAACCGGCTACACACACACCCCAGCATACACACAAGCAGAATTAGTAACACATAGGACCAATTTGTTCTGTTTCTGCTTGTGTCATGGCATGTTCTTGTGTTTCAAATATATGGGTCAGACGTGGCCATCAAACAGCCCCGGGGGGGTCTGGCATTGTGTAGTTCCTAAAGCACCTCCTCTTTTTCTCTTTCAGGCATGTCCAAGTGTTTAGACTGCTTCTCTCCCATAGATCTCTCTGAATTCACATCAGTAGTTGCTTCATCTAAATCATAGGTCACTAACAGGCGGACCGCGGTCCGGGTGCGGACCCAGAAGCCACCCCATACCTGTAACTTCTTCTGTAAGAGGCTCCTATGTCCTCCACTCGTTACCTGTACTAATGGCACCTGTTTGAACTCGTTATCAGTATAAAAGACACCTGTCCACAACCTCGAACAGTCATACTCCAACCTCCACTATGGCCAAAACCAGAGCTGTCAAAGGACACCAGAAAAAATTGTAGACCTGTACCAGGCTGGGAAGACTGAATCTGCAATAGGTAAGCAGCTGTGGGAGCAATTATTAGAAAATGGAAGACATACAAGACCACTGATAATCTCCCTCGATCTGGAGCTCCACGCAAGATCTCACCCCGTGGGGTCAAAATGATCACAAGAACGGTGAGCAAAAATCCCAGAACCACACGGGGGGACCTAGTGAATGACCTGCAGAGAGCTGGGATCAAAGTAACAAAGGCTACCATCAGTAACACACTACGCCGCCAGGGACTCAAATCCTGCAGTGCAAGACGTGTCCCCCTGCTTAAGCCAGTACATGTCCAGGCCCGTCGGAAGTTTGCTTAGAGAGCATTTGGATGATTCAGAAGAGGATTGGGAGAATGTCATATGGTCAGATGAAACCAAAATGCTAAATGCTAAAGAATGCTAAATTGCATCCAATTCAATTCAATTCAATTCAATTTTATTTGTATAGCGCCAAATCACAATACAAATCATCTCAAGGCACTTTACAAAGAACACCATACCTACTGTGAAGCATGGGAGTGGAAACATGCTTTGGGGCAGTTTTTCGGAAAAGGGACCAGGACGACTGATCCATGTAAAGGAAAGAATGCTGACACGTGACAGACAGATCATTTAAATAGCGACGGTAGCAATCAGTGACGTCGTTAGACATAATCATTTGGAGCTTAACTCTTAAGGCCACAGACTTAGTGAAGTGAAGTGGAACCAACTAAGTCGGTACTGGTATCGAAGTCATAACCTTGTGACAACACCAGTTAACTGTGCTGTGTTGTTAGCTACCGTTACAATACACATAATGTCTCTTCGAGCTATGGAGCTAGGAAGACATTAAATAAGGCTGTTAGTCCTTCTGATTTCCATGCATTTACTCAGCCGATATAATCAGAGGGAACAAAGTGAAATAGCTATGAATAAATGCACAATGTTATGCCCCAGTAATTAGTCAATTAATTTGAGGTGAATTTACAGTGGCAGTCAATGGAAAGAAAAAAGAGACCAAACCAGATTTACAGTAAGATTGAGTGAGAGGGAGAGACAGCAGCAGGTCTCAGGGTGGTACAGGATCTGTGAAATTGATAGAAATATTAGCATTGTGTTAAAGATCTCATGTATTTGTAGTTTTTTGTATGTCAGGGGTCACCAAGCCTGGTCCTCTAGGGCCACTGTCCTGCTTACTTTCCAGATAGCCCTGCCCCACTGCTGATTACCGGGTGTGTTCAGCCAGTCAGAAACTGGAAAGGTAGGGATAGCCAGAAAACATGTGGTTCTCGAGTACCAGGTTTGGTGACCCCTGTTGTATGTAGCAGAGTACTTTTTTGTTAGCAGGTAATGTTGGGCCAGTCCACTGGCTACCACTATCAGTATATTTCTGACCTGTGGAAAACACTGGCATCAGTGGATGGGCAGGATGGTCAGATGGTTTCTTATTTACCTGTGGAATTTTAAGAAGATGTGTAAACATAAAAGAAGTTTGTTCTCTCTCCTAGGGCTGAGAGAAAAGTGTCATTTTTTTCTCACAGCCCTGGTTTGAGAGTTTTCGCAGCTTGTTCTTGACACATCATCTGGGCAGAACTATTTTCTTTTGTGGTGTCCGACATTTATTGTGTGATTGATCAGAAATTTGAAGTGGGTGTGGTTAATGCAGAAAGCGGAAATTTTGTCTTCCCGCTTATTCTGCTGCCGGTTGTCATAGCAATGGACAGTTTTGAGGAACAGCTGCCAGAGGCAGTGAAGAAGTTTGAAAAGCTTTGTAACACATCTTGTAAGGCATATGAAGACACGCAAATGGCAAATAACTTGTAGATAGAGGATATGTTGTGTACGGAGGTGTGTGTCTGTCGTAAAACATGGCGATATCCGATATCTTATCCACTGTATTGTAGTTTCGGTCAGATTCCCACAATGCTTAGTGCGCGTGATGTAAGATGCAGTGGGAGGGACCTTGTGATAGTCAGAATGTGAACTCCACAGTACCCGTTTTCCTTTGCATAGATTCGTTAGTGTGTTAATATGTCGGGCACTGTTCATTTTGTTTTCACAGATCCACTTGAGAATCTCTACCATCACTGCGGATTGGAAGAGACGGATAACAAAACATGGGTAAAGATGAAAACTGTAATAGAATAGGAATTTGAGAGATACTTTAAAGCTTGGAGAACTAATTAATAGTAAAGCTGGGTATATTTGACTTTCCAGTACAAACTTTCAAGTAATCTAATAATATAGTACAGTAATGCACTCACAACAATTCTTTCATATTACAAGAAATGATGATATGAAACTTTAATGTGCTTTGAAATTTGTAGATTGGCTGTGATGCATGTCATCGGTGGTACCACCATGGCTGTGTGAGCAGTCCAGCACTCGATAAGGACTACCTCTGTCCTGTATGTATCTAGAAATTAGGTTTTGGCAGCTGCTGGTTGTACTGTCCTCATCTTTGCAGAATAATGTTCGTTAGATACTAAAAATGTTGTTAAAAGGTCTATCATGCAAGTACTTTTACAGCCAGACAGGCCTTTTCAGAGTTCTTAGGTTCTTCAGGCCACACTGCCATGACACAGGCCAGTGGGTGGCACGGACCACTGGCATTTGTGGCCTGTCTGGTCCATGGCTGCGGCCTGAGTGGCACGGACCACTGGCCTGAGTGGCCTGTCTGGTCTGTGCCAGTCAGACCACAGAACAGCACCCCTAATATATCTATTGCTAATTTACATGTTAAACCTACATAATAATAAAATGCATTTCTCTAATACCTTCTGACGTACTCTCCGAACATACAGACCTGTATGTATTTTATTTTTGGACTGTCTGCAAAATACTGCTTAGTGTGACATCGTATTGTGATTTTAATACAATGACATGCATTTATATAGATGCCACAAATCACCAGGACCACAGATAGCACAGCACGGACCTCAAATCCTTGAGAGAGACCAGACACCTGGCAGGCACGGACCAGACAGGCCACACTACTGCCACTCAGACCACAGAACAGCACCCCCAGAGCTGTTCTCTGTAATGGTCCGTGCCACCGACAGGCCACACAAGCCAGTGGTCCATGCCACACAGGCCACAGAACAGCGCCCCTAGACTCGGCACCTGTAATGGTTCGTGTCATCGACAGGACAGGCCACACTTTTGGCTACAACCCCTGCTGAAATGCAGAGGGTTGTGTCAGGAAGGGCATCCGACGTAAAACATGCGAATCACAAATTTATAAGATATAACGTAACCGTTTCCAATTCGGATCGCCCCTTGCAGCTATTGTCCAATTGTGACCACATTTGGTCTAATGCATTTTCCGGTGTTTTCGCGGGCACTGACGCCAAAGATTACAACAAACTGGTAAGTGGGAGTAATTTACGCATATGAAACTATTTATATGCCAAATTTCATATGTTTTTATGGATATTTAACTGTCTAAATTTTATATGAAAGTGACTGACGGCTAAAAGCCACGAGAACGCTTAGATCGCACTTGGGCAACGCTCTTTTCCAAGTTAAAGTCTGCCTTTATTTTTGCTATACTCGGAAGATCTGCTCATTTTGTAGTGCATTTTGTAGCTAGCTTGACGCCATTTTGTCTAGCTAATTAAAGCGCAGGCTAATGTCACATAAACCTGCTTGGAAACAAGTAGATGAGTAGGATGACTGGAGGAAAGTTGCAGCCGCGGGAAAAAGCTCTTTAAGAATCCACTTGACGTTTTTGTTTTTTACTGATCATTGAAGCATAAAGGCCTACTGAACAAATATCTAACCTTAAATAATATAGCTGCTATTAGTAGCCAGTACAATTTGTTGTTCTTAATAATGCTCAAATAAAGCTTTTTTTTTTTAAATGGTATTTGAATTGAAATAACAAGCTCTGTGTTTGTATGGGTGGATAGGAGAGAGTGAGAGGAGAAAGAAAATTTGATAAAACTGAAACACAGGAAACAGACAGGCTCAGTGTGAGGCAGGCAGCCAAACAGTTTGGCATTCCCAAGACCACCCTGAGAAACAGTCAGTGGAAGGGTGTCCTCCGATTGTGTGCCCAGTCAGAGGACACTTCTCAACCCTGAAGATGAGAATTCCCTGGTGGAGTACTGTTTGTATTCTGCCAGTCATGGGTTTCCTCTGACAAAGCCTCAGGTCATGGCCCATGGCCCATGGCCATTTACAACCTCCGCCACCCAGAGGTACCAAAAACGGTGCTTGGCCAAACGTGGTGGATTAATTTCATGGAGCGACATCACCATCTAGGACCCCGTGGGAGGGCATCCTGTGCCAAGAGGGGGCCCATTGAAGAGTATTTCAGGCTCCTCACCACCACCCTGGAGGAGCACGGGTTGATGGAGAAGCCCCGTCAAATCTACAACTGTGATGAGACAGGGTTTCAGCTGGTTCAGACAAGAAGAAAGGTCATCGTGCCCCGGGGGACCAAACACACATACCGGCAGGCCCAGGGAACCAGAGACCACATCATCGTCCTGGCCTGCTTTAACGCGGCTGGGGAGGGTGTCCCCCCTTTCATCATCTACAAGGGGGATATCCAGGGGGCCCCAATAACAAGGAAGGGGTCCCTGATGCCCTCTATGGGAAGTCGCCAGCAGTGTACATGGACGGAGAGCTGTTCAGGAGGTGATTTGTCGGGCACTTCCTCAAGTTCGCCACCCAGGAACGCTCAGTGCTGCTTGCCATGGATGGTCATCAGCCCCACCTGGATCCAGAGATGGTCCAGGCGGCACATAGGGAAGGGGTCATTCTCCTCTGCCTGCCACCACACACTTCTCACATCCTACAGTCTCTTGATGTGAGTTTCTTCAGACCCTTGAAGGCAGATTTCTCTGGTGTTACAGGAGATCAGTCATGATTTCCAAAAAAGAGTTTTCAAGGGTCCTGAGAAATTCTTATCAGAGGCTTAAAGATCGCATGGTTGTAGTGGCTGGGTTCAGGAGGTGTGGCCTTTACCCTCTGGACCCATTAGCCATTGACTGGTCACGGCTCTTGCCGTCCGGGCCAAGGTGTGGGACCTCATCACCTCTGCCAGCCCCATCAGCATCTTCCTGGGCCGCGCCTGATGCTACCCACTCACCTACTGTTTCCCCTGTTAGTGTTGTCCCATCCTCAAGCCCACTTGCCCCTGCATCTTCACTCCACACTCATCCCCCCCCCCCCCCACCTCCCTCATCAAATCCCTACCTGACCCATCCCTTGGTAGCATCAGGCAGGATATCAGCAGCCCTGGCCCACCTCCTGGCTGAAATCAATTATGCCCGCAACACCGGCAGAGTCAGGAGGAACACCAGCAAGGCACGGGTGCTGACGGCTCAGGAGATGTCTGGTGTCAATGAGGAGGCGGAGGACCGTGCTGCAAGGACAGTGGCCTAAGCTCTGGCCAGAACAGATCGGGAGCAGCAGCGGGCTGAAGACATCAGCCTGGCAGCCACTTCCTGTACCCTGCCTGACGGCTCCTGCCTCATGCGGCCAATGTGGCCTCCAGGGGTCCCAAATGTCTTCCACTCCCTCCCACCAATAATAATATAAACTGCACCAAAAAATATTCTGACATATTGGTAGCATTATCCCTGAAGAAGAGTAAGCACAATGTGTCTAAAGTCTTTCTCTTATTTACAGTGGGTACGGAAAGTATTCAGACCCCTTTAAATTTTTCACTCTTTGTGTCATTGCAGCCATTTGCCAAAATCAAAAAAGTTCATTTTATTTCTCATTAATGCACACTCAGCACCCCATCTTGACAGAAAAAACCAGAAAGGTAGAAATTTTTGCAAATTTATTAAAAAAGAAAAACTGAAATATCACATGGTCATAAGTATTCAGACCCTTTGCAGTGACACTCATATTTAACTCACATGCTGTCCATTTCTTCTGATCCTCCTTGAGATGGTTGTGCTCCTTCATTGGAGTCCAGCTGCCCAAGGAGCTCAGAGACAGAATTGTGGCAAGGCACAGATCTGGCCAAGGTTACAAAAGAATTTCTGCAGCACTCAAGGTTCCTAAGAGCACAGTGGCCTCCATAATCCTCAAATGGAAAACGTTTGGGATGACCAGAGCTAGGGCTGGGTATCGTTCAAAAATTTCCGATACCGATACCGGTTCCTGAACGATACTTTTTTCGATACCAATTTAATGAAATACATTTTAACAAAAGTACATTACGCATTACCTCAGAGAAACTTGGTTTTATTTTTTTCAGGTTGTTGACTTCTTTTATGCAGATTTTAAAATCCAATCTTAATCAGGGGTGCCAATAATTGTGGAGAGCACTGTATAACCTTAGTACGAAGTCACCGCACACACAGAAGCGCCAACTTAAATAGATCACAAGCATGCAGCACTACAAGTTAGCCGATTTTGTTTGCTAAAAGTTAAGCTTACCTGTCGGACTCCCAGTCATGTGGGACTCCGACAGGTAAGTGTGGCTCGTGTGGTGGGCATGTCGATGCAGGCTCCAGGGCAGTAAAACAGAGAGGATGACCGCATCTGCTCAGTCTTCTTGCAGTCAAAGATGGAGCAGCTTTCTGCTCTTATGCTTATTCTGTGCACGATTAAGTGCTTCATTAGATTTGACGTGTTGCCGGTGTTGGCAGCAATTATTTTGTTGCAAATGTTGCATCGAGCGCTGTTGTCGTCAAGCTTGGTGAAATGCAGCCACACTTTCGACCTTTTCCACATTGTGTTAAACACTTCGGGGTTAGAATGATTACACACAAAACTAGTGTAAACTAGTGTTTTTCCTTGTTGCCTCGCTACAGCCAATCACCAGCGTTTGATTTATGCATGTCAAGCATGCTGAATGCTTATTGGCTTGGCTCACTGACAGGATTAAACTGACGAGATTAAACCCTTAGGTATCAAAATTTGGTACCGAACAAAAAGACATTTTTTGATACTCAATAGTATCGAGGCAATTCGGTCGGTGCTTAAAAAGTATCGAATTCGATACCCAGCCCTAACCAGAACCCTTCCTAGACCTGGCCGTCCAGCCAAACTGAGCAATCATGGGAGAAGAGCCTTGGTGAGAGAGGTAAAGAAGAACCCAAAGATCACTGTGGCTGAGCTCCAGAGATGCAGTAGGGAGATGGGAGAAAGTTCCACAAAGTCAACTATCACTGCAGCCCTCCACCAGTCGGGGCTTTATGGCAGAGTGGCCCGACGGAAGCATCTCCTAAGTGCAAGACACATGAAAGCCTGAATAGAGTTTGCCAAAAAACACATGAAGGACTCCCAGACTATGAGAAATAAGATTCTCTGGTGTGATGAGACCAAGATTGAACTTTTTGGCGTTAATTCTAAGCGGTATGTGCGGAGAAAACCAGGCACTGCTCATCACCTGCCCAATACAATCCCTACAGTGAAACATGCATCATGTTGTGGGGGTGATTTTCAGCTGCAGGGACAGGACGACTGGTTGCAATTGAAGGAAAGATGAATGCGGCCAAGTACAGAGATAATCTGGAAGAAAACCTCTTCCAGAGTACTCAGGACCTCAGACTGGGCCGAAGGTTCACCTTTCAACAGGACAATGACCCTAAGCACACAGCTAAAATAACAAAGGAGTGGCTTCGGAACAACTCTGTCACCGTTCTTGACTGGCCCAGCCAGAGCCCTGACCTAAACCCAAATGAGCATCTCTGAAGAGACCTGAAAATGGCTGTCCACCAACGTTCACCATCCAACCCGGTCGAGGCAGATGGCCGCCCAAACTGAGCCCGGTTCTGCTGGAGGTTTTTTTCTTCCGTTAAAGGGAGTTTTTTCCTCTCCACTGTCGCCAAGTGCTTGCTCATAAGGGAATTGTTGGGTTTTTAGTTTTAGTTTTTGTAAAGTGCCTTGAGATGATTTGTATTGTGATTTGGCGCTATACAAATAAAATTGAAATTGAAATTGAAATTGAAACCTGACAGAACTGGAGAGGATCTGCAAGGAAGAATGGCAGACGATCCCCAAATCCAGGTGTGAAAAACTTATTGCTTCATTCCCAAGAAGACTCATGGCTGTACTAGCTCAAAAGGGTGCTTCTACTCAATACTGAGCACAGGGTCTGAGTACTTATGACCATGTGATATTTCAGTTTTTCTTTTTTAATAAATTTGCAAAAATTTCTACATTTCAGTTTTTTTCTGTCAAGATGGGGTGCTGAGTGTACATTAATGAGAAACTAGACGATGCAATTTCTGAAGAAATTGCGTTGGGATTGCTGATTGTCGCGAAAAGCTTGAGGCAAACCGTGTCGCCGAAGAACGTTTTGAATCGCCCTACGCGGTTGCAATAATCGAGAAATACGAACTGTAGTGAGGGTGCTTTAATTTTGAGAAAATGCTATAAAAAAGCTTTTATTCTGAAAGGACAAAGATCTGCAGGAGACTCATGGGAACTCACAAAAGAATCTGGACTTTATTTTGAATATTCCTCAAAATTTACAAAAATGTGATATCTTCCTATAAATAACTGGACTTTTATTGTGAAAGTCTTACCATGTCAGAAACCATGGCTGACATAGAAAATGGCCTCACCTGGTGCCTGAAGCTGTATGCCAATAACCAACATCCGTTTTAATATTGAGTTGCTGTTTCAGGGCTTTTCTGTCGAGAAAATGCTATTTCGGACATTTTATTTTGAAAGAACAAGGTGCTGCAGGAGACTCTTGGGACCTTATACAAGAATCTGGACTTTATTGTGAATATTCCTTATACCTAACAAAAATGTAATATCATCCTTTAGATAACTGTAGACATTTATTGTGAAAGTCCAAACATGGCCTGCTGGGAGATGACACCATGGCTGACATGTAAAACAGCCACAGAGTAAATTGCTCGAAATAACTGAGAATGGTGCCAATGTGTAACAGCATTAGGCAGGCAGTCATTCTTCGACGAACGCGGCAGCGCGTTTTGACGCATCTTTTTCTGATAAGGCCGAAACAAACTTAAATTACTCCGTCAATTCTGATCGTACAGATAAAAGAAGTATATCATTCAAATCTGTAAAGGGTCTAGTTTTAGTGGTATACCATCATAATAACAACAAAACTTTGCGCTTTTTTTAAATAAAGAAAGCTGACAGGGTGCGCTCTGGGACTTTTCTGTCTGTCATTTCTCTTCACAGACGCGTAAATAAAACAACCAGAATCTCAGCGAATACTTGGCTCATAAAAATAAGAATTATATGGCTAGAAAGCTTGAAATGTTGTCTTTTGAGTGAAACAATTCAAGTTAAAAACAAATCATCACTTTTTATTTAATCCGTATGAACGTAAGGAGAAGTCCGTTTTTTCTGTCTCACCTCACTACAGGTAATGCGGTCCCGCCTTGTACACTGTCCACTGTTCACATGTAAATAATCTCAGGTGAACCAGGTAAATATGTGCACACCCCCGAGAAATGACACAAAATATCAAACTTCATCAAGTCTTGTGAACCAATGTTCTGTTTGTGTTTTATGGTCTTACTTCAGTGACTTAAAAATTTTAGTTTTTCACTAACCATGCATAACCACTTTTTTCTCAAAAACACAATCATGTATAAACTTGCTGCTCACATATTATTGTAGCCAATTTTGTGCTGATTACAGTGTTATTAGACTGTAGACATTAATATGTTTAAAAAACACTGAAAAAAGCACAAATGTCAGGACATGTCAAAATTTGTCCAGGCCCCAAAAACCCCCTCAGACCCCAGAGGGTTAATTGCCAACCACAGACAGCTGCTCTGCTCCTATTGCTTTGTGTTGAGCTGTTGCTATGGTGATCTAAGCCTAGAGTGTAGGGGGAACTGAGAATGGTCACCATGTGTAACAGCAGTGGACATTAGGCAGCCAGTCATTCTTAATTACCAACCACAGACAGCTGCTATGCTGCTATTGCTTTGTGAGCTGTTGTTATGGTGATGTAAGACCAGATTAGGGGGGGTCGGGGGGGACTGAGAATGGTCACCATGTTTAACAGCAGTGGACATTAGGCAGCCAGTCATTCTTAATTACCAACCACAGAATTAAAATTAAGACCACTCCTCTTATTGAACAGAAAAACAGAACTGTCAAATATGGACTATTAAATATTAGGTCCCTTTCATCTAAATCTTTGTTAGTAAATGATTTGATAACTGATCACCAAATTGACCTACTTTATCTTACTGAAACCTGGTTACAGCAGGATGAATATGTCAGTCTGAATGAATCAACCCCCCTCAGTCATAAAAATTATCATGTTCCTCGAAGCACAGGTCGAGGTGGAGGAGTAGCTGCAATCTTCCACTCAAACTTATTATTATTAAACTTTCATCCTCAGAACAGTTATAACTCATTTGAGAGCCTCACTCTTAGTCTCTCACATCCAAACTGGAAAACACAAAAACCAGTTCTACTTGTCATTGTGTACCGTCCACCTGTCCCTTACTCAGAGTTTTTAACTGAATTCCCTGACTTCCTGTCTGATTTAGTGCTTAGATCAGATAAAGTTATTATAGTGGGAGATTTTAACATTCATGTAGATGTTGAAAATAACGGCCTCAGCATTGCATTTAATTCTATATTAGATTCAATTGGTTTCATTCAAAATGTTAATAAACGCACCCACTGTTTCAATCACACCCTTGATCTTGTTCTGACCTATGGCATCGAAATTGAACATCTAATAGTTTTTCCCCCAAATCCTGTTTTGTCAGATCATTCTTTAATAACTTTTGAATTTAAAATGATGGATCATGCAGCGTTTGGAAGAAAATTCCACTACAGCAGATGTTTATCCGACAACACTGTTAATAAATTTAAGAAAATGATTCCATCTTTATTTACATCTATGCCAAGTATCAACATAGTGGAGGGCAGTTGCTTCAATCCCACTCCCTACCAAATTGATCATGTTGTTGACAGCGCTGTAACCTCACTGCGTGAAATGCTTGATTCTGTGGCCCCTCTGAAAAAGAAGTTAGTGAATCAGAGAAGACTAGCCCCATGGTATAATTTACATATTCGTACCTTAAAGCAGGCATCACGAAGGCTGGAAAGGAAGTGGCGTTCCACAAACTTAGAGGAAATTTTTCTAGCCTGGAAAAACAGTCTACTAACATATAAAAAAGCTCTCCGTAAAGCCAGAACTGCATACTATTCATCACTAATGGAGGAAAATAAGAACAATCCCAGGTTTCTTTTCAGCACTGTAGCCAGGCTGACAAAAAGTCACAGCTCTGTTGAGCCCAGTGTTCCCTTAGCTCTCAGCAGTGATGAATTTATGAGTTTCTTTACAAATAAAATCACAACTATTAGAGATAAAATTCAGCAGATGCTTCCTATACCTGCAATAAATTAATCTTCTACTACAGTAGCTCTTGAATCATCTGTAGGACCTCAGTTATGTTTAGACTGCTTCTCTCCCATAGATCTCTCTGAATTTACATCAGTAGTTGCTTCATCGAAATCATCAACGTGTCTCTTAGACCCCATCCCGACTAGACTGCTTAAAGACACCCTGCCATTAATGAACTCATCTTTATTGGACAAATTTATCTCTAGTATCAGGCTACGTACCACAGGCCTTTAAGACTGCAGTAATCAAACCTTTACTCAAAAAGCCTAGTCTTGATCCAGGAGTCTTGGCTAATTATAGACCAATAGCCAACCTGCCATTTATTTCTAAAATCCTAGAAAAAGCTGTTGCTAAGCAGCTATCAGACCACTTAGACAGGAATGAACTATTTGAAGATTTTCAATCAGGATTTAGAGCACATCATAGTACAGAAACAGCACTGTTGAAAGTTACCAACGATCTTCTCTTAGCCTCAGATAATGGACTTGTTTCAATACTTGTCCTCCTAGACCTTAGTGCAGCATTCGACACCATTGACCACAACATCTTATTACAGAGACTGGAGCATGTGATTGGTATCAGAGGAACAGCGTTAAAGTGGTTCCAATCCTATTTATCGGACAGATTCCAGTTTGTTCATGTCCATGATGAACCTTCCACATGAACAAAAGTTAGTTATGGAGTTCCACAAGGCTCCGTGCTAGGACCGATTCTGTTCACCCTGTACATGCTTCCTTTAGGATATGTCATTAGGAAGCACTCTATTAATTACCACTGCTATGCAGATGACACTCAGTTATATCTATCTATTAAACCTGTTAACACAAACCAGTTAACCAGACTTCAAGCCTGTCTAACTGACATAAAGGCCTGGATGACCAGTAACTTTTTACTTTTAAACTCGGAGAAAACAGAAGTCATTATATTTGGGCCAAAAAATCTCAGAAATAACTTTTCTCAAATAATAGCTACTCTAGATGGCATAACCCTGGCCTCTAGCACTACTGTAAAAAACCTTGGAGTTATTTTTGACCAGGACATGTCCTTTAACTCACACATAAAACAAATCTCTAGAACTGCATTCTTTCACCTGCGCAACATTTCCAAAATTAGGAACATCCTGTCTCAAAATGATGCAGAAAAACTAGTCCATGCATTTGTTACCTCAAGGCTAGATTACTGTAACTCATTACTATCTGGATGTCCCAATATCTCCATAAAAAGCCTCCAATTAATCCAGAATGCCGCAGCCAGAGTCCTGACAGGAACTAGCAGGAGAGATCATATTTCTCCTATATTGGCTTCTCTTCATTGGCTCCCTGTAAAATATAGAATAGAATTTAAAATCCTTCTTCTCACATACAAATCCCTTCATAATCAAGCTCCTTCATACCTTAAAGACCATATTATCCCAATCGACCACTTCGCTCTCAGAGTGCAGGTCTACTTGTGGTTCCCAGAGTTTCCAAAAGCAGAATGGGAGGCAGAGCCTTTAGTTATCAAGCTCCTCTCCTATGGAACCAGCTCCCAGCCTGGGTTCAGGAGGCAGACACGCTCTATACTTTTAAGGCTAGACTTAAAACCTTCCTCTTTGACAAAGCGTATAGTTAGGGCTGGCTTCAGGCAACCCTGAACCATCCCTTAGTTATGCTGCTATAGGCCTAGACTGCCCGAGGACCATCGGTGCACTGAGCTCCCCTACCCTAACCCCCCCTTTCCCTTCCCCTCCCCTCTCTTCTCTCCTCCCACCTCATGTATATTCCACCATTGAATCTTACTAACCTTGTGTTCTCTCTCTCTCCCCTAGTTTGTGCTCTCTCCCTCTCTCTCTATTCTCTCTGTACCTTCTGCAGGTGTCCCTGGTCCTGGAGCTGTATATCGCTGATGTGCAGTTACTGGTCCCACCAACCTGCAGTGTCTATTTGTTGTTTATTGTTGCTGTTCTTTTCTCTCTGATCTATCCACTCACCCTAACCGGTCGAGGCAGATGGCCGCCCAAACTGAGCCCGGTTCTGCTGGAGGTTTTTTTTTCTTCCGTTAAAGGGAGTTTTTTCCTCTCCACTGTCGCCAAGTGCTTGCTCATAAGGGAATTGTTGGGTTTTTAGTTTTAGTTTTAGTTTTTGTAAAGTGCCTTGAGATGATTTGTATTGTGATTTGGCGCTATACAAATAAAATTGAATTGAGACAGCTGTTATGCTGCTATTGCGCAATGAGCTGTTGCTATGGTGATCTATGCCCAGAGTGGGGGGCGGGGGGAGTGAGAATGGTCACCATGTATAACAGCAGTGGACATTAAGCAGCCAATCATTCGTAATTACCAACCACAGACAGCTACTCTGCTGCTATTGGTTTGTGAGCTGTTGCTATGGTGACCTATGCCCAGAGTGGGGGTGAGGGTGTGGGGTTGGGGGGGTGGTACTGAGTGGTCACCAAGTGTAACAGCAGTGGACATTTGGCAGCCAGTCATTCTTAATTACCAACCACAGACAGCTGCTATGCTACTTTTGCTTTGTGTTGAGCTTGTTGCTATGGTGACCTATGCCCAGAGTGGGGGTGAGGGTGGGGGGTGGAGGGGGTGGTACTGAGTGGTCACCAAGTGTAACAGCAGTGGACATTAGGCATTCTTAATTACCAACCACAGACAGCTGATATGCTGCTATTGCTTTGTGAGCTGAGAAAAATAATAAAGAGAAAAAATGAAGAACATATCTTGGGATTGCTGCTTTGCACAGCAATCCCAACAATAAAATGAACTTTTTTGATTTTGGCAAATGGCTACAATGACACAAAGAGTGAAAAATTTAAATTGGTCTGAATACTTTCCGTACCCACTGTATATAGCTATTCAGCTTCCAACAGCACAACCTTTGTCCAGCTCCTTCTCCTCGTCCACTGGACCCACAACATCCACCGGTAGCAAAAATAAACATAACAGATGCATTACAGCCCATAATAGTTATTGGGTTATCTAACTTATGCTTCTTTCTGTGAGTAGGTCACACCGCTCAGAAAAGAAGACAGGAGGCAAATGTCTGGTTGTGTGGCCGGTGGAGGAAGCCTGAACCTCCAGGAAGTTCAGAGGGATTGGTTCTTGGGTTCCAGTGTGACAACTGCCACACCATTTCTGTGGGCTGGGAGGACGAGGAGCTGGAACAAGATTATTGGTGCTACTGGTGCCGGGACACTTAAACATTTTTTTGTTGTTGTTCATTTTTTTAATTTATTTATTTATTTTTATCTAAATAAATCATATTATCCGCATTTGCTTATCATGTAACTTGGGTTGTTAACACATTTTAATACAGTCCTTATATTTACAGCCACACTGCAAATATTGCTCTGCCACATGTGATTGCTGTTTCTTGCCCCTCTCTAGTAAGTGCGTGATCATATAATCTTTATATTTTATATATATGTTATATAAATTATTTAAGAAGAGATTTAAATAAGAAAAATTTTAAAAGACCAAACAGCAAGTATGAGACAGGAAGATTAAAATCAGCACGCTTTCATTGCGCAATCTGTAATTATTAATTTTTTCTTATATATTATATTACCTAACGGGCAGCGGTTGTTATGTGAATATAAACAGTAGAAAATCAGTTTGAACAGACGTAGTAAATCTGCAACCCCTGAAACTGGCTGAGTAACTGGCTTAGACCTACTTCTAAGATGTTTCATTCAGAACTGAGTAAGACCGGGGAAACACACACAAAAACAAACCACATCTATCGATTAAGTCTTGAACACTGACCTGCTGATGGCTGGAACCAGAGGACGAGTCGGGCCCGTTGCTTCGGTGGTGGAAATCTTGATCCTGGTTATTCTCCTTTATTCCGTCCTCGTACTCGTCCAGTTCGATAAAACCCGGATCCTGATTCTCATCTTTAACTTCACGTTTGCCGTAGTCCTGGTAGATGAAACCTGAGTCCTGTTTTTCTTCCTTTATTTCACTCTTGTAGTCCTCGTTCTCCTCCTTCGTGTTAATGGTGTAGTGGTCGTGGTCGTGAACGATAAGATCCGAGTCCCGACTCTCCTCTTTAAGTTCATGTTTGTTGTGGTCCTGGTAGACGAAACCTGGATCCTGGCCCTCTTCCTTTATTTCGCTCTTGTAGAACTCGGGGTCGATAAAAACCGGGTCTTCCTTCTCCTCCTTCATAACAATGATATAATGGTCGTAGTTGATAAAATCCGGTTCCTGACCTTCCTCTTTAATTTCATGTTTGTACTGGTCCTGGTAGACGAAACCTGGATCCTGGTTCTCCTCTTTAACCTCGGTTTTGTAGTAGTTATCGCTGTATTTATGCTCTGGTTCTGTTTTTGTCGCCGCCATTTTGAGACGCAAACGTCACCAGAAGCTCAGCCCCGCCCCCTCAGTAACCGTTGCTAAGTGTCAGCAGTGTGTGATAGGGCTTCGATGGGAGTGTTATCAGTGTTTGAGTCACAATATCATGGTGTGGAACAGTGGCGGCTCCTGTCAAATCTCTCGGGGGGGGGGGCAACTGTTGCCATGATGGCTAGGGTGACCCATTAAATTGTCACACCATGAATTTGTTTTTTCTGATCCCTGCATATATGAATACAACAAGAGTAACCGCTAGATGGAATCAACCCAAAAATTTTCTCCATCAGCTACATACTCTACAGTATTTTGTGGACAGCTACATCCTGGAACATACCAGTGATCATCAGCAGTGGGTTGCCATTTATTGGTTCACCCTCAGAGACATGTTTATATAATTAATTTGCAACATTTTTAAAATTCTGTTTTCACTTCATCATTATGCATTATTGTGTGTAGATTGATGAAAAAAAGGAAGTTTTTCCATTTTAAAATAAATTTAGAACACAGTAAAATATGCAAAAAGTGAAGGGGGTCTGAATACTTTCTGAAATAGACACACACAAATACAGTGGGTATTTGTGTGTGTCTGTGTTATACAGAAATATTCTAATATCGTATAGTATGTAATATTCTAACATACACTACTCACAAAAAGTTAGGGATATTTGACTTTCAGGTGAAATTTCAGAATGCACCTAAAATGCACTATAACCTTTACAGCTGAACCTAATTTGACCTTCTCTAAACTTTTGAATGCACATGTCCAACTGTTTAATGTTTCAGTACTTATTGAATAACATGCCAAAGAGAGGTTCTACTTCACCGACCACCTTGTGAGTGCCACACGGCTGCAAGGAGAGATGTTTGAACAGCACAGTCATACATTTCCTGTTGAGGCTCTGAACAAGGTCATTAGCCACAAAAATCACAAGAAGTGTCTGATCCATGACCATCGACCACTAAATGTTCTGGTTCAATGACACTTCGTATTTAACCAGTCCTCTTCATTATGCTGTTCACATTTTGACATCATGAGACCAAGACGACACCTAACAACTGACAAGTTATTGAGACATTGACATTTTTGTTGTGGTACACTCACCACTGTTGTTAGCTTTTGTTTCAATAAACTGTTTGAGATGAAGAAATTACCATTGCATACTTCTACTTAAATGCCATACTTTCATGTTATAATATCACTGTAGTATGAACTTTTTACATTTTCCATAAATTTCACCTGAAAGTCGAGTATCCCTAACTTTTTGTGAGTAGTGTAGTATTGAATGTTTAATTTTGCACAGGAGTGTACTCACTTCTGTTGTATCCACTTACCAATTACATTACTCACTTGTACTGGAATTTAGCTTGTCTGTCTTTCAAAGCAGCAAAGTGATCAATTACCCTCTCATTGAAATTGGGCGTTTTCCTGACTAACTCTCCCTCCATGGAAAGCATGGCCAGTGCATTGAGACGTTCTTGTCCCATTGCATTTCTCAGGAATGTCTTGATTCTCTTTAGGGTTGAGAAACACCTCTCAGCTTCAGCCGTTGTCATGGAAGTGGTTATGAGGATGTTCAACAGAGCCACAGTCTCAGTAAAAGTCTCCTGAAGGTTGTAGTTCAGTAGAACCTGGTACAGCGCCAGGGCACCACAGCAGCCCTTGAATTCAGGACTCTCATATACAGTGGGTATGGAAAGTATTCAGACCCCTTTAAATTTTTCACACTTTGTGTCATTGCAGCCATTTGCCAAAATCAAAAAAGTTCATTTTATTTCTCATTAATGTACACTCAGTACCCCATCTTGACAGAAAAAAACAGAAATGTAGAAATTTTTGCAAATTTATTAAAAAAGAAAAACTGAAATATTAAAAAAATTTAAAGGGGTCTGAATACTTTCCGTACCCCGTCTTGAGCTTTGCCTTATTTAGCATAGGGTACTGTGGTGTTCAGAGCCTCAACAGGAAACGTATGACTGTGCTGTTTAAACATCTCTCCTTGCAGCAGTGTAGCACTCAGAAGATGGTCGGTGAAAGAGAACCTCTCTTTGGCATGGGCCAGGATTGTATCACAGACCTGTCATAAATAAATAAATAAATGTGTGAAAATTATAAGGGTTAAAGGTTCAGTTTTTGTCAAAACCTTTTAGAGAGGTGTTGAGTCAGCTGGTTGATCATTTTGGAGGGTGTAGTTTGTTGTTAAATTAGATGATATAATCAGAATAACATAACAGTTCACTAATAGCACAAACTGCACCCTCCAAAATTATCATACAGTTGACTCAACAGTTCTGTAAAAGATTTCAACAAAAAATTAACATTAAGACCTTCATATGGCTGAGATTTATGGAAGGTCTGATTACACAACATTAATTTTAGTCTCTTAGGTAAAAGTTGTCTCAAAGTTTGATTTAATTATTCTGACTTTGACTGTATCGTTAAGATTATGATGGGCCCAGACAGATGTTGCTTAAAACTACTAAATTTATTTTGGATAAGAAATGGCATGAAAGCAAAAACGTTTAGATGTGGAAATATTTCAATAAACAAGTATCTCATAGTTTAGGAGTACAATACTTTGATTAAAAAAATCTGGATGTCCTTCTTGCATGTAACTGTAAAAATAGAGTCACTGATTTTCTGATTTTCTGATGATCCAGAATGCTGCAGCCAGAGTCCTGACAAGAACTAGCAAGAGAGATCATATTTCATAATTCCTCTCCTCACATGAAAATCCCTTCATGATCAAGCTCCTTCATACCTTAAAGACCTCATAGTACCTAGTACCATATTATCCCAATAGAGCACTTCCCTCTCAGAGTGCAGGTCCACTTGTGGTTTCCAAAAGTAGAATGGGAGGCAGAGCCTTTAGCTATCAAGCTCCTCTCGTGTGGAACCAGCTCCCAGTCTGGGTTCAGGAGGCAGACACTCTCTTCTCTGTTATGGCTAAACTTAAAACCTTCCTTGTTGACAAAGCATATATTTAGAGCTGGCTTCAGGTAACCCTGAACCATCCCTTAGTTATGCTGCTATAGGCCTAGACTGCCCGAGGACCATCGGTGCACTGAGCTCCCCTACCCTAACCCCCCCTTTCCCTTCCCCTCCCCTCTCTTCTCTCCTCCCACCTCATGTATATTCCACCATTGAATCTTACTAACCTTGTGTTCTCTCTCTCTCCCCTAGTTTGTGCTCTCTCCCTTTCTCTCTGTACCTTCTGCAGGTGTCCCTGGTCCTGGAGCTGTATATCGCTGATGTTAACCATTTCAACGTGTTGAGTCCCATCTGTGTCTGAAGGATCTATCAGCATCCAATGGCTGTGAAGAGATCTAGAGCCTCATGATGGGGGTTGGTTGCTGCTGTGCTCTCTGGACTCACTGCTTTGTGTCAGAGTAAAATTTGATGCAGACATTATAGACATGCTGAGGGACATATGATGTAAATGTCAGTCTAATAGCCCACACAGTAACTTATGTATTTATTTTATAGTGACACCGTGGACATGGTGGTCCTCATATTTTAAGTCTGAAAGGACTATATAGCCACAGTCACACAAGCACTCATCAAAGTGGAGCTCTCACTTCCATAAATACACTTTGTTTCCAAATGAAATATTCAATTCATACTCCAATGTGAATATAAATACCTTCTTGCATACATATCACACCTCTACAAATGTAAATAATGTACACAAACTTTACTATTGTCACACATCATTGATTTCCACACCATGATATTGGGACAGTGACTCAAACACTGATAACACTCCCATCGAAGCCCTATCACACACTGCTGACACTTAGCAACGGTTACTAAGGGGGGCGGGGTTTCAGCTTCTGGTGACGTTTGCGTCTCAAAATGGCGGCGACAAAAACAGAACCAGAGCATGAAAACAGCGATAACTACCACAAAACCGAGATTAAAAAGGAGAACCAGGACCCAGGTTTCGTCTACCAGGATCACTACAAACATGAAATTAAAGAGGAGAGTCAGGAACCGGATTTTATCGACCACTACATTATTGTTACGAAGGAGAAAAACGAGGACCCGGGTTTTGTCAACCAGGACCACAACAAAGGTGCAGTTAAAGAGGAGGATCAGGATCTGTATTCTACCGAACTGGACGAATACAAGAGCGGAATAAAGGAGGACGACCAGGATCAAGACTTCATCGACTCAGACCACCCGACCAATGAGCCCGACTCGTCCTCTGGTCCCAGCGATCAGCAGGTCAGTGTTCAGGACTTAACTAATAGATAGAAAACTGGGATCAAGCCAGTTGTTTATTTGAGTGATGGTTTTCTGTATTTTTCTTTAAGGTTTATCTTGCAAATCATTGTTTTCAGATTAGTTTACAGCAGGACAAACAAAATAAAATATACACTAAAGAGTATAAATAAATAATAAATAAATAGTTTATAAATAAATAATAAATAAATAGTTTATGTTAAAATATACCTTTATTTCGATCCAGAGTATTAAAAAAGGTCCTTTTCTTTATGGGGTGTCCAATGCTGTATGCATACCTCATATGAAAACTTTTTACTGCAGCATTTTAGAGAAATGTGCCATTAAGTAGAAGAAAACTCAAATCATCTCCCCTAGGATGTACTCATCTCCCTCAAGATGCTGGGCCTTTACAAAAGAAATTATGGATCATTTTTGGAGTTGAGTATTCTACAGAATATTTCAGCGATTACTTGAGTAATCGGATAAAATAGACTTTTGCATTTTTAAACAATAATACTATTGTGTAATGCACGACAGAAACAACAGGTTACGTTGAAATGACTTACACATTTACACATGTACAAATGCAAAGAGGTATGAATCCTGGTCCATGCTGGAGAAGAACCCAACTGAAAAACTGCCTCCAAGTAGACTTTATAGAAAACAGCAAGAACAGTTCTTAGTTCTATTCTCCACCCTAATTATTAGCTCAGCAATGATGAGATCGATTTTGCTTCTCACAGTACTGCAAATGAATACACAAAAAATCAATGAATTTCCGTCCAAACTTTTTAGTGTATTTGAAAAAGGAGGAATTGTGGGTAGCCACAAGCCACTCATTAAAATTTTACCCACAGCAAGCAACCGCTTTTCTGGTGGTAATGAGGTTTGCATATATGATAGCCTCTCAACAGTGCTGGACACCAGTGCCACATAGGCCTTATCGTGGATGTTAAGGCCAAAGGGCAGACCAAGTCATGGTAATATTTCCTAGTGTTCAGCAGCAAAGCAATAGCAGCAACTGTGGCTTGTTTGCAGTTGCATTTCCACGTGCTCTGTGCTGCAATGTTAGGCCTGAGACTTGTCTGTTCTGTGAGGGACTGATGAGAGCAGAATGTTTCAGAACTGAAAAGTTATAGTTCAAAGTAGAGCCACAACTGAGCGAAGCCAATTTTAGGCAAACCCCTGTCAGAGTGTACTGTGTGTACAGGACTGCACACAACAAGAAATCATGGTATAATGGATGGTATCATCCCACCTGTGTTAACATACCTGCATGGGCACTGTCAAAATTGTAATGAAGTCTACATATGAGTACTACACTAGGTGAATGTACAATAGGAAAATGTACATTGACTTGATATGTTGTAAAACAATGTTTTGTGTCTATGTGCTTTCGTTATGTGACCTTTAATTTAATGTGACCGGTTTTTTTTCTACTTTTTAGAAATGGGGACTTTATAGCCCTTTGAAGTAGGATAATGTCCCATATCCCCAAAATGCTGCAGTAAATAGGTTTCATATGAGGTATGTACAGTGGGTACGGAAAGTATTCAGACCCCTTTAAATTTTTCATTATTTGTGTCATTGCAGCCATTTGCCAAAATCAAAAAAGTTCATTTATTTCTCATTAATGTACACTCAGCACCCCATCTTGACAGAAAAAAACAGAAATGTAGAAATTTTTGCAAATTTATTAAAAAAGAAAAACTGAAATATCACATGGTCATAAGTATTCAGACCCTGTGCTCAGTATTGAGTAAAAGCACCCTTTTGAGCTAGTACAGCCATGAGTCTTCTTGGGAATGATGCAACAAGTTTTTCACACCTGGATTTTGGGATCCTCTGCCATTCTTCCTTGCAGATCCTCTCCAGTTCTGTCAGGTTGGATGTGAACGTTGGTGGACAGCCATTTTCAGAGATGCTCAATTGGGTTTAGGTCAGGGCTCTGGCTGGGCCAGTCAAGAACGGTGACAGAGTTGTTCCGAAGCCACTCCTTTGTTATTTTAGCTGTGTGCTTAGGGTCATTGTCCTGTTGAAAGGTGAACCTTCGGCCCAGTCTGAGGTCCTGAGCACTCTGGAAGAGGTTTTCTTCCAGGATATCTCTGTACTTGGCCGCATTCATCTTTCCTTCAATTACAACCAGTCGTCCTGTCCCTGCAGCTGAAAAACACCCCCACAACACGATGCTCCCACCACCATGTTTCACTTTAGGGATTGTATTGGGCAGGTGATGAGCAGTGCCTGGTTTTCTCCACACATACCACTTACAATTAACGCCAAAAAGTTCAATCTTGGTCTCATCAGACCAGAGAATCTTATTTGTCATAGTTTGGGAGTCCTTCATGTGTTTTTTGGCAAACTCTATTCAGGTTTTCATATGTCTTGCACTGAGGAGAGGCTTCCGTCGGGCCACTCTGCCATAATGTCCCGACTGGTGGAGGGCTGCAGTGATAGTTGACTTTGTGGAACTTTCTCCCATCTCCCTACAGCATCTCTGGAGCTCAGCCACAGTGATCTTTGGGTTCTTCTTTACCTCTCTCACCAAGGCTCTTCTCCCACAATTGCTCAGTTTGGCTGGACGGCCAGGTCTAGGAAGAGTTCTGGTCGTCCCAAACTTTTTCCATTTGAGGGTTATGGAGGCCACTGTGCTCTTAAGAACCTTGAGTGCTGCAGAAATTCTTTTGTAACCTTGGCCAGATCTGTGCCTTGCCACAATTCTATCTCTGAGCTCCTTGGGCAGTTCCTTCGACCTCATGATTCTCATTTGCTCTGACATGCACTGTGAGCTGTAAGGTCTTATATAGACAGGTGTGTGCCTTTCCTAATCAAGTCCAATCAGTTTAATTAAATACAGCTGGACTCCAATGAAGGAGCAGAACCATCTCAAGGAGGATCAGAAGAAATGGACAGCATGTGAGTTAAATATGAGTGTCACTGCAAAGGGTCTGAATACTTATGACCATGTGATATTTCAGTTTTTCTTTTGTAATAAATTTGCAAAAATTTCTACATTTCTGTTTTTTTTCTGTCAAGATGGGGTGCTGAGTGTACATTAATGAGAAATAAAATGAACTTTTTTGATTTTGGCAAATGGTTGCAATGACACAAAGAGTGAAAAATTTAAAGGGGTCTGAATACTTTCCGTACCCACTGTATATAGTATGGGATGTCCCCTATAAGAACTAACCATTGTTTTTTTTTCTACTTATGAGAAGTGATGTCTTTATAGCCCTCTGGAAAATACAGAAAACCATTACTCAAACAAACACCTGTCAAAAAGGAACTAGGAATAAATCATCTAATAAAGGCAAAGTTAAAAAAAACGGAAACATGACAGCTTATGTTTCTGTTGAGCAAAATGAAAAGCGCTCTGAAAGTTCTGTGTTGTTCCTCAAGTTAATGTAATCATAGTAACACATGCTCAAAATTTCAATTGCGGCTAGCTTGACCGTGTTTTCCTGAACTGCAGCTGGCTTGACCGCAGTAATGAGTAATATATACAGGGGTGATTCTAGGATTTCAGGGCAGATAGGGGCATAGACTATAGAAGAAGAAGAAGAAGAAGTTCAATTGTTACAGCAGTTATTCAAAGTTATTAAATTTGAGATTATTTAAATTATATTAATCAATAATAATTCATAAGTAATTAAATAAAGTAATAAAGTAATTAACTTGTATGTAGAAAAATAATAAAGTAATTATTTATTTTGGGTGTGTGTGTGTGTGTGTGTGTGTGTGTGTGTTTATATTGTGGAATTATCGAGTCTTATGGCCGTGGACACAAAAGACTTCCTGAATCTCTGTCTTGGCTTTAGGGGGAATTAGTCTGTGGCTGAATGAACTTCCCATTCGCCACAGTTCCTCATGAAGTGGGTGGGCAGAATTGTCCAATATGGAGTTGATTTTGTCCACCATCCTCCTCTCTGCCACAGCCTCCCGACTGTCCAGTTCCAATCCTGCCCCCTCCTCAGCACACAACTTCAAAGAACAGTGCACTCACTACTACACTACTACAGACTGATAGAACATCTTCAGTAGCTTGTTGCACACACCAAAGGAACACAGTCTCCTGAGGAAGAACAGTCATCTCTGTCCTTTCTTGAAGAGTGCATCTGTATTGTTTGACCAGTCCAGTTTGTTGTTAATGTGGACTCTAAGGTATTTGTAGGAGTCCACAATCTCCAAGGATGGAGACAGGGACTGGGGTCTTCCTGCTCCTCCTAAAGTCCACCACCAGTTCTCTGGTTTTCTTGATATTGAGCTTTAGACAGTTGTTACACCAATCAACAAAGCTTTTCATCAAGTGTCTGTATTCCTCATCGTTATCATTATTAATGCATCCAATGATTGAAGAGTCATAAGAGAACTTATGGAGGTGACAGGTTCCTGAGTTGTAGCGGAAGTCTGAGGTGTAGAATGTAAACAGGAATGGTGCCAGTACAGTTCCTTGAAGTGCACCGGTGCTGCTCATCACTACATCAGATATGCAGCCATCTAAGCGAACAAACTGTGGCCGCCCAGTGAGGTAGTCTTTGATCCACTCCACCATGTCTTCGGGAACTTCCATATGCTGCATCTTTGCACTTAGCAGGTGAGGCTGAATAGTGTTGAAAGCACTTGAAAAGTCGAAAAACATGACTCTCACAGTGTTGCCCTGCCTCTCCAGGTGGGAGTATGCTCTGTGCATTAAGAAAATGATGGCATCTTCCACTCCGATGTGTTCTTGATATGCAAACTGCAGGGGGTCCAGAAATTCAGACACTTGAGATCTCAGGTGTTGCAGGACCAGTCTCTCAAACACTTTCATGACGTGATGTTAGCGCTACTGGTCTGAAGTCACTAAGGGTACTGGGACGGGTTCTTTTAGGTAATGGGACAATTCAGGAAGTTTTCCATAACTTAGGCACCTTTTTGAGCCTCAGAGAGAGGTTGAAGAGTTTCTGAAAAACCTCTGCAAGCTGTCCAGCACACACCTGGTCCTTTTGCTTTGTTGGTCTTTAGTTTAGCTACAGTCAAGCCTGAAATTATTCATACCCCTGGCAAATTCTGACTTAAAGTTACTGTTATTCACATGCCACTTTTTGTTCAAATGTAAATAAAGTAATACATTTTTCCACAATGATGTCTCTTGTACATTGTCTTCTTTTTTTCTGGGAGACGCCTGTGTCATTTCTAATCAAGAAAAAACTTGCTGGTTGAATAAAAGTAACTTTAAGTCAGAATTTGCCAGGGGTATGAATAATTTTGGGCTTGACTGTAGTTCCTTCCTCACATGTTCTGTGGCAAAGACTGGGCCTGTGTATTGTGTTGATGAGGAGTCAGATGGTGAAGGCAGGGCAGGAGTTATTGGAGGTGAGGTATACTTCAATTCTGTATGGCTGCTGATAGAGGAGATGGTATCAGTGGGCAATGGGGAGGCAGCATTGGCAGAGATGTTGGGTGGAGGGATGTGAAGAGACTCCAAGGCATCAGCTAAAGTGGTGTAGGGTGGAGGGATAGTGTGTGAGGACAATGGATCAGAGTAAGAAGCAGAGGTGGTGTCAAATCTATTAAAGAACAGGTTAAGTTCATTAGCAAACTTTGAGTCTCCTTCCACAGCAGTGTGTGACTTGTTATCATTATTTTCATCCCATTCCACACCTCTTTGATATTATTGTCTCAACTCGGGGATTTCAGGTTATATACCAAGAAGCAGACTTGTTCCCTTGAGAGCTAACAGTTGCTCCCTTGCATAGATGCCGTTGCTACAGAGACGTATATTTTCTGATATTATATTTTTCCATAATATCCATATGTCTCTCCACAGGAATTAGAAGATCCTAACTCATCCACTTTCATCCGTTATCAGAGAGAAAGCATAGATCTTGACTTGACTTGGATTAACAGATGATAATTCAGTAAAAAACTTGCAACAAACAAACAGAGGAGCTGCTGTGACTGGCTAACTGGCTACCACCTAAGAGGCGCCATTCTAGAATACAATAGAAAGGTGGCATATTGAGTTAACAAATAATAAGAGTGGTTAACACTTTATTTTACACTACACTTGACAGTGTATTTACCTTAAAGTGGTAAACTGTTACCTAAGACAGTTTATTTCCACAAAATAACACTAGATTGAAAGTCTTCACGCCGTGGCATTGTTTGTTAATGTTTATTAACTGTAAAAATATGCATCTATATATTTCAAAGTCAAAGTCTGCTTTTTTGTCAATTCTTCCACATGTAGAGCACATACAGAAAATCAAAATTGTGTTACTCTCAGACACTTGGTACATACAGATAAACTCTAAACACTAAATAGTGCAATGTAAAAATTACAATAAGGGCATGGAAAATAAACTTAAATAAGATAAAGTAAAAAGATAAACAAGTACAAATAGCACAAGGCACATAGCAGCTTAGCATACAAAACCAGTGCAATATATGAACAGTTTAGATGTACTGAATAGTAGTGCAAGTAAGTGAGCTTATCAGTCCAAATTCAGCATAAAGTGACTGGTGCAGCCAATGAGGGCAGTTTGTGTACTGGGGTGGGGGTTTGGAGGTTAGAGGTCAGAGTTTGTACGTGCAGGGGGCAGGGGGGAGAGAGTTCAGCTTCCCGACAGCCTGGTGGCTGAAGCTGTTCTTCAGTCTACAGGTCCTGGCTCAGAGACTCCTCAGTCCTCTCCCTGATGACAGGAGACTAAAGAAGTTGTGTGACGGGTGGGTGGGATCACCTGCAATGCTGATGGCTTTTAGGGTGAGACAGGTGCTGTAGATGTCCTGGAGGGAGGGGAGATAGACCCCGACAATCCTCTCAGCTCTTCTCACTATGCGCTGGAAGGTATTGCGGCAGGATGCAGTGCATGCGCCGTACCACACAGTGACCCTCCTGGACTAGCTGGAAATGCATTGTGTTTGAGCTGATGAAAAGTTGACTTTTTAGAGATACAACAGCAACACTACAAATATATGATAAGCTTAAACAACCTGATGCATTACTGTAGATTAAACTACCTAATGAAGTAGGTAAAATTAGCCCAACCCTAAACATCTATAGAGGTAAAATGCAAAACACCCATTCATACAGCAGCAATAATGATCCAAAAATATCATATACAATATGTCTCTGAAGGTTCTCAGCCATCCAGATGGTTTAAAAACAAGTTATCTGGACATGGTTTTTAAAGGTGAAAAAAACATGTCGTCTCATCCAGGAGACTTTGTCAGTTCTGAATTACTTGCGGCATGATAAAGCCAGAAATTAAAATGTTCTTGATTTATATTATTTTGGTAGAGAATGAGATGCTTCGTACAATACATTTATTTACATGGGTACACAGGAAAAGAGGACATGGGAAAGATCACTGATTAAAATAATACATGATGAACAATGGAATAGATTAATGGAATTTATGGACTGAACTTGTCAGTAATGATGGTTGAAATTTGTTACATCATGTTAGAGTTTGGTACTAAGTTCTATAGTTTAAAGGAAGATTTGGGGGCAAAAATACTTCTGTTTTTGCAGGTTGAGACATCAGCTGTTCACCACAGAGTACTTAGCCATCACCTGGAGCTTTGTGAGGTTACTATGCAAGTAGTGCAAGACAGTCTGCTTTGGAGGCCATTTAGGCTCAGAGAGTGTCTTTGTCCCCAAGCTGGTATACTCCTTATGTTCGTGGTGTTCTTATGTGTTGTGGTGGTTGACAGACCAGGGTCTGTGTGGCATTGTGTTGTAAAACTTGGTCTAACTTTAAAGTAATCATTACCAGACAGTTTGGTGATTGTTTCTCAAAACCAAATTTGGGTAAGAGAAAATTTAATTTAGACTTAAGAGAAATTCTGTAATTTCAAACTTAAGCTAGTGCTTGAAACATGGCACTCTACTTCAGAGAGTTATGTCCAAATAAAAGATGATAAAAAGTTAAAAGTAATGTTAATACTTAGAAAAGCTATTGAGTTGAGGCAAGCATACATTTTAAGAAAAATCATTTTAAAAATGTCAAAATATGTGGATGAGACACAACACACCTTTAGAACTTTGGAATGAAATAGAACTCCAAGGAAATAGTTTTTATTATGTTCATTTTTCATAGACATTTTGTAAATGTCATTTATGGTTTTAGATTGTTCTATCGTGTTATTTCATATTTTCACACATATTTTCATTTCACTTTTTTCTTTTTTACAAATAGAAAAGAAGAAAGGGAGTCAGCAAGACCTTCACAACATTGCAGAGTTTAGAGATTAATCAACACGTTCACACTGCAAAGAAAATGTACAGCTGTGACCAGTGTGGAAAAGCCTTTACACATTTAAGGAACCTGAAAACACATCGGCGTATTCACTCTGGAGAGAAACTGTATTGGTGTGACCAGTGTGGAAAAGCTTTCTCACAGTTAGGCAACCTGAAAACACATCGGCGTATTCACTCTGGTGAGAAACCGTATAGCTGTGCCCAGTGTGGAAAGGCCTTTACACTGTCAGGCACTCTGAAAGCACATCTGCGCATTCACTCTGGAGAGAAGCTGTACAGCTGTGTCCAATGTGGAAAAGCCTTCACAGTGTTAAGTCACCTGATAACACATCAGCGTATTCACTCTGGAGAGAAGCCATACAGCTGTGACCAGTGTGGAAAAGCTTTCACTGACTTAGGCTCCCTCAAAAAACATCAGCGTATTCATTCTGGAGAGAAACCATACTGGTGTGATCAGTGTGGAAAAACCTTCTCACAGTTAGGCCACCTAACAACTCATCAACATATTCACTCTGGAGAGAAGCCATACAAGTGTGACCAGTGTGGAAAAGCCTTCTCACAGTTAGGCACCCTAAAAACACACCAGCGTATTCACTCTGGAGAGAAGCCATACAGGTGTGACCAATGTGGAAAAGCCTTCACAGTGTTAGGCACTCTCAAAAAACATCAGCGTATTCACTCTGGAGAGAAGCCATACAAGTGTGACCAGTGTGGAAAAACCTTCTCACGGTTAGACCACCTGAAAACACATCAGCGTATTCACTCTGGAGAGAAGCCATACTGCTGTGACCAATGTGGAAAAGCCTTCACAGAGTTAGGCACTCTCAAATCACATCAGCGTATTCACTCTGCAGAGAAGCCGTACTGGTGTGACCAGTGTGGAAAAGCCTTCTTACAGTTAGGCAATCTGAAAACACATTGGTTTATTCATTCTGGAGAGAAACCGTACTGGTGTGAGCAATGTGGAAAAGCTTTCGTTAGATCAAGTTCTTTAACAGCCCATAAGCGCATTCACACCAAGAAGAAATGTTAAAGCTGACCACTATGATTGAATTCTATATCAAATAGCCTAAAGACCCACCAAGACATTACAATGCTGTAAACAGGGTATGTCCACAGGTCCAAGGTCTAAGACTGGCCTGCTTTTATCTTTGTTTCTCTATTGCTATGAAATAGAGGCTGTGGCTTAGGAGGTAGAGCAGGTCAATCATGAACCAGTGTTGGTGATTCAATCCCTGACTTCACTAGTCCACATATTTTAGAGTTTTTGGGCAAGACACTGAACCCCAAGTTGCCTCTGGTGGCCGTTCCATCGGTGTGTGAGTGGATGGGGATATGGACAAAGTGTAAAAGTGTTTTGAGTGAACTTGAGTGTAGAAAAGCACTCTACAAGTATAAGACCATTTACCAAATTGTTATTTTTAACTTAGACTCATTATCACAAATGTTTGATAAATGCCTTTAACCCTCTGGGGTCGACGAACACGCCGGTATGTTTTACGCATCTTCTCCTGATAACGTTGAAAAAACTTAAATTACTCCGTCAATTTTAATCGTACAGATAAAAGAAATATATCATTCAAATCTGTAAAGGGTCTAGTTTTAGTAGTATACCATCATAATAACAACAAAACGCTGTGCTTTTGTTAAATAAAGAAAGCAGACAGTGCGCTCTCTGTCTTCTCTATGTCATCTTCACAGACACGTAAATAAAACAACCAGAATCTCAGCGAATATCTTTTAAATGAAACAATTCAAGCCGAAAACAAATCATCACTTTTTATTTAATCCGTATGAACGTAAAGAGAAGTACGTTTTTTTCCTGTCTCACCTCATTAAAGGTAATGCGATCACTCCTCGTACTCTGTTGTATGAAATAATCTCAGGTGAACCAGGTAATTCTGTGCACACCCCCGAGAAATGACATAAAACGTCAAACTTCATCATAGAATTTACTCACTTTTTCTGCGCGTTTGGATGATGGCACGTTATGTAGGTGAAGAAGCATTTCTTATATTCCACACAGACAAATAGTTTAGTTTGTCCTCAGAGTAAAAACACTGATTTTAACTCAAATAACCAACGTTTGGCTCAGCATTGTATTGTGCTGCACTAAACCCCTCTCAGCCACATTGACTGAAAGGCTCATTATGCGGGTCTTTGTCTGGTCGTTGAGTGCGTCTTTTGTCTTCTCAGGTAAATCACGACTATTCATCCTCAGACACACCTTCGTGTATATGTCTTTTCTAAACAAAAAGTGTCTTAGAAAATTTAGACCAATGTATTGTTTACTGTGAATGAGTGAACAAGATGACTTTCACATCACTGTGAAGTAAACACTTTAAGCCTACAACATCCAGTTCTCCAAAGTCTTGTGAACCAATGTTCTGTTTGTGTTCTATTTCATCCTTCCTGACCGCCAGAGAGTGGTGCTGTAAGCACTGAATGTTCCCTTCGCGCATGCGCAGTTCGAGTAATTATATCAACAAAGTCACGTGTGACCCCCGGATGACCCCCAGAGGTGATATATTCCGGTGTCATCCGAGGCTCTTTTCCTCTTTTCTCCTCGCGCGCGGTTCGCATGGAGCGGCACACTCCTTACCAGTTGCTGAGAGCTCCGTGACCACATTGGTCGGAGAAGCGGGATTCCGCCCTCCAGGGGCTGCGACTGTGAATTCGGGGATTTCACGCTGTAACATTACCCTGGAGGTAATACTTGTGCGCTTTTTCGCTGTGGGTATACCACAGCAACAAAGTTGATTTCCGTTTCGACTCTAATTTGTTGGTGATGGTGGCGTTTCCGCTCCCCTCTCCCACTTGTTTGCTGTAGGATTTGCTTGCGGCGCAAGCCGCCATACTGACGAGCATTTGCTGGTGACGGTAGCGTTCGCGCTCCCCTCTCCCATTTCTTCGGCGTTTGACGCATTGTTTGTTGGCTGCGGTGAAAACGCCATAGTTGTTTTTCGTTAGTAGTGACTTGAAATCTTGTGGCGACGGCAGCGTTTCCGCTCCCCTCACCCATTTCTTCTGAGTTTGACGCATTGTTTGTTTGCGGCGGTCAAGCTGCCGTAGTTGTTTTTTGTTAATAGTGATTTGAGAACTTGTGGTGACGGTAGCGTTTCCGCTCCCCTCTCCCACTTGTTTGCTGGAGGGTTTGCTTGCGGCGCGAGCCGCCATACTAACGAGCATTTGTGGGTGACGGTAGCGTTTGCGCTACCCGCTCCCAATTAGGTGACCTCTGCATCGTTTGTTGCTGCAGTAGAAGCACCGTAGTTTGTTTTCGGCTCGGTAGTGGGCTGACTATATCTTGGTGACGGCACCGTTCGCGCTCCCCGCTCCCACTTTACTTTTGATGCATCATTGTTTCGCTGTGGTTGAAATGCTGCAGTTGATTTATGTAACTATAAAACAGCAAGGGATTCGTCTGAAGCCTCTACTGGTGATGGTAGCGTTTTCGCTCCCCGCTCCCACTTGGGCACTAACTCGTCGTTTCGCGGTGCTGGAAGCGCCGTAGTGTTTTCTGTTAGGAGTGATCTGATCCTATCTTGGTGACGGCAGCGTTCACGCTCCCCTCTCCCATTTTTTGTTTTGCCTCATCGTTTACCCATTGCGGTTGAGACAATGTAGCGGATGTCTTCATAAAAAAAAAAGAAAAAAAAAGGAAAATACAAGGAAAGAGAGGGCAATACAGACGGTGCCTTCGGCCTCTACTGGTGACGGCAGCGTTCGCGCTCCCCGCTCCCATTTTTGTTTTGCTGCATCATTTCTCGACTGCGGTTGAGACGCTGTACCAGATTTCCTTATATAAAAAAAAGGAGAAACAACATAAACAAAAAAGGACATACAGGCGGCACCTTCAGCCTCTACTGGTGACGGCAGCGTTCGCGCTCCCAGCTCCCAGCTTTCGGCAGTTGGATTGTTCCCCTCGGCTGCGGCTGCAGCAACAGGGAAGTGCCGGCCACCTTATACTGGAGCAGATAGTGAAGCCTCCCAGCATGGAGGGGGCTCACTGCTGTGCGACCTGCGGTGACATACTTTTGCTGGATGATGGGCACGACCTCTGCCCGGCCTGCCTCGGTCTGGATCACCTAAGGGAAGGATTATCTGACAACCCATGCATGAATTGCAGCTACTTGCCTCATGCATGGAGATTAGCCAGGTTAGCACTGCTGACACCGGGGGATGAGGGTGACCTTCGCCCCTCAGGACGTGAGGCGTTGGGGCCCCCTCGGCGGTCAAGGCACCTGGCTGAGCCCGTGGTTATAACACCCCCCTCTAGGAAAAGGACAAAAGCCGGATGTGGGCTTTCCTCGAGGGTTGACCGGCTGTCAGCGGAATTAGCCGAGATGAGATCTGTGTTCTTAGCTCAACACCCTGACCCTCCAGCAGCGACAGCAGAGCCGTCCTCTCTGCCTATGCCTGGTTGGGCCCTGGAGGACGATGTCCTTTCATTGGCTGCCTCAGCTTCCCAGTTTATGGAGGATGCTGGGGAGGGGGCCTCTCGGCCTTCAGACACAAGTTCGGTGTCCTCTGGTCGCAGCTCGCTGAGTGACACAGGGAACACTTCGATGCAATGCCTCATGCGTACGGCGCTGGAGTGCTTAAAAATAGAGGTCCCACAGCAGGCTGACTCGACCCCGCAGGGTGCCTTCTTCAGGCGTGGACGGCCCCCTATGGCCTTTGCTGTTCCCCCTTCCAGAGAATATTTGGGGGAGCTACACGCCTGTTGGCGGGACCCAAGAGCCAAGTCTCGGCTTTCAGCAGATGGTCGAGTCCTGGCATTCATGCACAATGCAGCGGAGGCTGGCTTGGCCCACATGCCAGCAGTGGAGCCAGCTATTGCCTCCCTCATTGTGACACCTGAGGAGGCCCTGCACCCCACTGTCCGGTGCCCGCGGCCCCAATGCCGAATTACAGATGACTTGGTGACAAGGGCCTATGACGCCGGTGCGCGCGCTGGCCGTCCTGGAAACTCACTGGCGCACCTGATGAATGCCATATAGGCCTCCTTGCCGGACAGCGCAGATGCGGCTTCCACTACGGCATTCAGCGATGCAGCATTGCAGGCTTTTGGTCTGTTAACCCGTGAGCTGGGTAGGATGATGTCGTTCCTAGTCCAGGCTCGCCGTCAGATATGGCTAGCGCAGTCGGCACTGACGGAGCAGTTCTCCGTAGTGTCCCTGTGGAACCGGGAGAATTGTTTGGGTCAGCTGCATCGGAAGCGCTGGAACGCACCATTCGGGCTCAGGAGGCCAGACACGGGTGTTCACTCGGTGTGTAAAGGCGGCTCTTGCTCCCTTGCAAGCCCGGGGTGTCAAACTATTGCCGTACCTGGACGATTGGCTGGTCTGCGCCAAATCCCAGGCTCAGGCCACTCAGGACACGGCTCGTCTGTTGTCCCATGTGGCCAGGTTAGGATTCCAGGTCAAGAGCTGTCTGATCCCCTCTCAGACGGTGACTTTGCGGAGAGAAGTTGTCTCTACAGATGCCTGCCCCACAGGATGGGAGCAGTGTGGCAACACAGGATGGCACAGGGGCAGTGGCCTGTAAGGGAACGCACCGACCACATCAATGTGTTGGAACTGCAGGCGGTGCATCTAGCCCTCAGGTATTTTATGCCATATCTGAGGGGAAGACGTGCTTATACAGTCGGACAATACTGCGAACATCACATCAATCATCAAGGGGGGACCAGGTCTGGCCAACTTCTGAAGGCGGCCTGGGATCTTTTGGTATGGGCTGCCCCGCGCCTGTCCAGCCTGCAGGCAGTGTACCTACCAGGAGAGAGGAGCCAGCTCGCAGACTACCTCTCTCGGCAGGTGCCCCCTCCGGGAGAGTGGCGTCTCCACCCGGAGGTGGTACACAAGATCTGGAGCCTCTATGGCAGGGCAGAGGTGGATCTGTTTGCCTCGCTGGAGTCGATGCACTGTCCTCTCTGGTTTTCCCTGGTGGGGCTGATAGGCCCCCTGGGCCAGGATGCTCTAGCCCATCCCTGGCCTCGGGGTCTCTTGTATGCTTTCCCACCGCTATCCCTAGTGGTTCCAACCCTCCAACGGGTTCTTCAGGAGGGTCACAGACTGTTATTGGTGGCTCCCTTCTGGCCGGTGTGGCCATGGTTCTCACTACTGTGCCAACTCTGTTGCGGCAGGCCATGGTGCCTTCCGCACAGGGAAGACCTTCTGTCCCAGCTGGGAGGGAGGATCTGGCACCCCAATCCTCGACGTCTCCAGCTGTGGGTTTGGCCGTTGGAGGGTCCGAACTGCAGCAGACAGTTCTCTCAAACCCTGTCTGGCAGACCATCCTGAACGCAAGGGCACTGTCCACTCGCTAGCAGTATGAGAACAGGTGGAAGCTGTTCTCACAGTGGTGTGTTGAGCGTGGGGAGGATCCAGTATCTTGCCCAGTGGCCACGATCCTGGACTTCCTTCAGTCCCTCCTGGAGAAGGGCCGTTCCCCCTCTACCCTGAAAGTGTATGTGGCTGCAATATCATGTCACCATGCTTGGGTGGGCCACAGTACAGTGGGACGTCATGCCCTGGGGTCTCTTTTTCTGAGGGAGGCCCGGCGGTTGTACCCACCGACGCGCCCACGTGCACCGGCATGGGATCTGCCGCTGGTGCTGGAGGCTATGTGCAGGCCCCCTTTCGAGCCATTGTTACAGGCAGAACTGAAATGGGTATCGCGTAAAACTGCGTTTTTGCTGGCAATTACCTCTGCAAAACGCGTTAGCGAGCTGCATGCCCTGTCGGTCAGTGAGACGTGCCTGAGATGGAGTCCGGACGACTCAGGCATTACGCTTTGGTTGAACACAGCCTTCCTCCCAAAGGTTTTGTCTGGCTCCCACTGCAACCAACCCATAAGGCTTGCACGGTTTGACCCCCCACTGGAATCAGGGGGGGATAGGCTGAGACTGTTGTGCCCAGTACGCGCACTGTGGGCATACATTGCCGCTACAGCTGCGGTAAGAACGTCTGACCAGCTGTTCTTGTGCTATGAGGGTCTTACGAGGGGTCGCGCCCTTTCTAAGCAACGCCTCTCCCATTGGATTGTCAATGTCATCTCGCATGCCTACAAGGCAGGCAATCGCTCGCCGCCACAAAGCCTAAAGAGTCACTCCACTAGAGGTGTCGCAACATCATGAGCGGCCTTGAGAGGTGTACCCTTGGACGATATATGTGCTGCTGCTTCATGGACATCGCCCAGCACATTTTCCAGGTTCTATAGGCTGAATGTGGTAACCCCTCAGCCACTGGTGGTGGTCCTCTGGCCAGAGGCCTTGGGGTCCTCTCCATGAGGTGGATACTCAGGATTCTTCATGACTTCGCTGGTATAAGTAATTTAGTGCTTACAGCACCGCCCTCTGGCGGTCAGGAAAGATGAAATAGAACGAGAGTTACGCATGTAACTGCAGTTCTATGAATCCTGAATGACCGCCAGAGCTCTCTTGTCCCTCAGGATCCTTGCGTTCCCGCGAGAAGATTCTGTAGGAAAAGATCCTCAGATGACGCCGGAATATATCACCTCTGGGGGTCATCCGGGGTCACACGTGACTTTGTTGATATAATTACTTGAACTGCACATGCGCGAAGGGAACATTCAGTGCTTACAGCACCGCCCTCTGGCGGTCATTCAGGATTCATAGAACCGCAGTTACATGCGTAACTCTCGTTTTGTGGTCTTATTTCAGTGACTAAAAAATTGTAGTTTTTCACTAACCAACACTGCTTCAAAAACACAATCATGTATAAACTTGCTGCTCACATACTATTGTAGTCCAGTTTGTGCTGATTACAGTGTTATCAGACTTTAGCCATTAATATGTTTAAAAGCAACTGAAAAAAGCACAAATGTCAGGACATGTCAAAACTTGTCCAGGACCCCAAAACTCCCTCAGATCCCAGAGGGTTAATCTACGACTTTTATTTACTGTTTTCTTATCTTTATATGCTGTGACATGCAGATATTTAATGGTATATTTGATAAACATTAATTCTTAGTTTACATCATATAATTATTTACTATTGTGAGAGTTATCTAGTATATGTCCTTGCATGTAGTAATTCTTGTTCTGATTTGAAGTATTAATTGGGGATGTGGTTATTATGGATTAAGTCACTTGTTTAAACTGGTGGTGATTGGTCAGTTTGATTATTCAGGACATGGATGATGTATTAGAAATTTATTGAAATGCTCAAAGGGGAAATGTGGTGTAAAAATCCCACTCTGAGATGATCCTTCTCACTTGATGTAGCTGGATGTCAGCGTGTGAATAAAACTCAGAAAGATATTTATCTGGTGTGTGTCTTTATTGACACAAAGTGCCTCCACAGTTCTTTTGCGCATGCGCAGTTCGAGTAATTATATCAAAAAAGTCACCTGTGACCCCAGATTACCCCCAGAGGTGATATATATTCCGGTGTCAGCCAAGGCTCTTTTCCTCTTTTCTTCTTGAGCCCGGCTCGCAGTGCCACTACATAGCAAGTGACACACTCAGCCTGTTGTTTTTTGGTGGCTTGGCTAGCAGGTTTAGTTCAACCCCTGCTGCCTAATACTGGTGCAGGCAGTGGAGCTTCTCATCATGGATGGGGCTCACTGCTGTGGGACTTGTGGGGATGCACTTCAGCCTGATGATGGACACGACCTCTGTCCGGCCTGCCTTGGTCCTGTTCACCTGAGGTAAGGCCTGTCTGACAACCCATGCATGAATTGCAGCTACTTGCCCCGTGCACTGAGATTAGCGAAGTTGGCACTGCTGTCGTCGGCAAGTGAGGGTGACCTTCCCCCTTCAGTGCAAGAGGCGTTAGTCCCACCTTGGTGGTCAAGGCACCTGGCTGAGCCCACGGTTACAACAACTTCCCCTAGGAAGAGGGCAAAAGCCGGACATGGGCTTTCCTCGAGGCTCGCTGTCCATGGAATTAGCTGAGGGCAGTACACTGAGCTCCTCTACCCTAACCCTAACACTCCCTTCCCTTTCCCTCTCTTCCTCTCCTCTCCCCTCACATGTATATTCCACCATTGAATGTCACTAACCTTGTGCTCTCTCTCTCCCCTAGTTTGTGCTCTCTTACTCTCTCTCTCTCTCTCTCTGTACCTTCTGCAGGTGTCCCCGGTCCTGGAGCTGTATATCGCTCATGTTGCTGGCCCCACCAACCTGCAGTGTCTATTTGTTGTTTATTGTTGCTGTTCTTTTCTCTCTGCTCTATCCACTCACCCTATCCGGTCGAGGCAGATGGCAGCCCAAACTGAGCCCTGTTCTGCTGAAGGTTTTTTTTTCTGTTAAAGGGAGTTTTTCCTCTCCACTGTCACCAAGTGCTTGCTCATAAGGGATTTGTTGGGTCTTTAGTTTTTGTAAAGTGCCTTGAGATGATTTGTATTGTGATTTGGCACTATACAAATGAATTGAATTGAATTGAATTGATATATATGTTCTTAGCTCAACACCCTGGCCCTCCAGCAATGGCGGCAGGGCTGTCCTCTCCTTCTATGCCTAGTTTGGCCCTCCTCAGCCTCCCAATTTGTGGAGGATGCAGAGGAGGGGGCCACTCAGCTTCAGAAGCAAGTTCAGTGTCCTCTGGTTGGAGTTCACCGAGTGACACAGGTGATAATTCTATGCAATGCCTCATGCGCACGACTCTGGAGCACTTGAAAATAGGAGTCCCACAGCAGGCTGACTCAACTGTGCAGAGCGCCTTCTTCAGGCGTAGACGGGCCCCTACGGCTTTTGTTGTTCCCCCTTCCAGGAATACCTGAAGGAGTTACATGCTTGCTGGAGAGACCCCGGAGCGCGGTCACGGGCTTCAGCCGATGGTCGAGTCCTGGCATCCATGTACAATGCAGCAGAGGCTGGCTTGGCACACATGCAAACTTGCAACACTGAAACTTCTGGGCCGGCTGTCGGGTTTTTCACCCAGCAGCACCTCAGCTGTTGGGCTGCTCTCACTTCGCCACTGGCAGTTCAAGGTGCTGCCATTCGGGCTGTCACTTTCACCACGGGTGTTCACCAAGTGTGTAAAGGCAGCTCTTGCTCCCTTGCAAGCCCAGGGTATGAAGCTGTTGCCGTACCTGGACGATTTGCTGCTCTGTGCTCATCCTCAGGCAACGCGGGACACTGCCCGTCTGCTGTCCCATGTGGCCCGGTTAGGATTCTGGGTCATTCTGGAGAAGAGCTGCCTGTTTCTCTCGCAAAACCACATTCATCTGAGTCATCTTGGACACAATCTCCATGATGGCTCGCCCAGCACCATATCGGGTGGATGACATCCTTCTCCTGCTCCATCGCTTCAGATGAGGCAGGTCACTGCCCTACATCACATTCCTGCATCTTCTGGGCAAACTGACCTCGGCCTCACATGTCCCTCTGGGCTTGCTGTCTCTGCACCCCCTTCGGAGATGGCTGAACAGCTTCTGCCTGGATGCCAAGCTTTACAGGCGTCGGAAGCTCCGGGTATCAGGGCAGTGTCTCCATGCCTTAGCTCCGTGGCAGAGCGAGACCTACATGTCCAGGGGTGTCCCTATGGGCACTGTGGTGTTCCGGAGGGAAATTGTCATTACAGATGCCTGCCCCACAGGGTGGGGAGCAGTGTGGCAACACAGGGGCAGTGACCCGTAGGGGAAACGCACTGACCATATCAATGGGTTTGAGCTATGGGCTGTGCATTTGGCTCTCAAGCATTTTATGTCATATCTGAGAGGAAGTGCTTATACGGTCGGACAACACCTCAACTGTCTACCACATCAATCAACAGAGGGGCACCAGGTCTGCACGACTTCTGAAGGTGTCATGGGACATTTTAGTATGGGCAACCCCACGTCTGTCCAGCCTACGGCCAATATACCTACCAGGAGAGCGGAACCAGCTCGTGAACTCCCTCTCTCAGCAGGCACTTTTTCCAGGGGAGAGGCGTCTTCACCCAGCGGTGGTACACAAGATCTGGAGCCTCTATGGCAGGGCGGGGGTAGATCTGTTTACCTTGCAGCACTCAACACACTGTGCCCTCTCGTTTTCCCTGGTAGGGATGACAGGCCCCTTGGGCCAGGATGCTCTAGCCAATCCCTGACATCGGGGTCTCTTGTATGCCTTCCCACCCATATCTGTGGTCGTTCCAACATTCCAGAGGGTTCTTCAGGAGGGTCAAAGATTGTTATTGGTGGCACCCTTCTGGCCGGTGCGGCCATGGTTCCAGCTACAATCCTCGATGCCTCCCCACTGTGGGTTTGGGTGCTGGAGGGTCCGAACTACAGCTGATAGTTCTTCCAAACCCCGTCAGGCAGACCATCCTGAACGCAAGGGCACTGTCAACTCGCCAGCAGTATGAGAACAAGTGGAAGCTGTTCTCAAAGTGCTGTGTTGGGTATACTGAGGACTCTGTATCTTGCCCTGTGGCCACGATCTTGGACTTCCTTCAGTCCCTCCTGGAGAGGGGCCGAATTCCCTCTACCCTAAAAGTTTATGTGCCTGCAATATCATGCCACGATGCTCAGGTGGACAACAGCAGAGTGGGAAGTCATAGCCTAGTGTCTCTTTTTATGAAGGGTGCCCGACGGTTGCACCCACGGATGATCCCACGAGCCACAGCACTAGAGGCAGGTCCCATACCTGTCTCTAGTGTTGGAGGCTCTATGTGGGCCTCCTTTTGAACCTTTGTTACGGACAGAGCTGAAAGTGGGTGTCATGTAAAACTGCATTCTTGCTGGCCATTACTTCAGCAAAATGCATCAGCGACCTGCATGCCTTTTCAGTCAGTGATACGTGCCTGAGATGGAGCTCAGATGACTTGGGCGTTACTCTTTGTCCGAACACAGCCTTCCTCCCTGAAGGTACTGTCTCGTTTGCACTGCAACCAACCCATAAGACTTGCATGGTTTGATCCCCCACTGGAAGCAGTGGACAGGCTGAAAGTGTTGTGCCCAGTACGGGCACTGAGGGTGTACATTGCAGCTACACCTGCTGTAAGAAGGTCCGACCAGTTGTTATTATGCTATGATGATCCTAAGATGGGTCACGCTCTTTCCAAGCAGCGCCTCTCCCACTGGATTCTCGATGTCATCTCTCACCCCTACAAGGCAGGCAACGGCTCCCCGCCATGGTGCGTGACAGGTCACTCCACCAGAGGCGTTGCCACATCATGGGCGGGCTTGAGAGGTGTACCCTTGGATACTATATGTACTGCTGCTTCATGGGCATCATCTGGCACATTTTCCAGGTTCTACAGGTACCGCCAGGGAGCGTGATGGGTCACTCCACCAGAGGCGTCGCCACATCATGGGCGGCCTTGAGAGGTGTACCGTTGGACACTATATGTACTGCTGCTTCATGGGCATCACCTGGCACATTTTCCAGGTTACAACAGGGTGAATGTTGTAACCTATCAGCCAGTGGATATGGTCCTCCAGCCAGAGGCCTTGGGGTCTACTCCGTGAGGTATACACTCAGGATTCCTCGTGACTTCGCTGGTATGAGTCATGCAGTGCTTGCAGCACCGCCCTCTTGCGGTCAGGAAGGATGAAATAGAACGAGAGTTACACATGTAACTGCGGTTCTATGAATCCTGAATGACTGCCAGAGCTCTCTTGTCCCTCGGAATCCTTGCGTTCCCACGAGAAGGTTCTGTAGGAAAAGAGCCTCGGATGACACCGGAATATATATCATCTCTGGGGGTCATCAGGTGACTTTTTTGATGGAATTACTCGAACATTCAGTGCTTGCAGCACGACCTTCTGGCGGTCATTCAGGATTCAGAACTGCAATTACATGTGTAACTCGTTTTACAAATAAAAAATTAGTTTTAGAACCCTGGTCTTTCTGGGTTCATGAACTATTTATACATTCCTGCTACTTTCTTAGTCAGCATTTCACACCAACTCTTACTGAACAGAAAAACAGAACAGTCAGATGTGGATTATTAAATATTAAGTATCTTTCATCTAAATCTCTGTGTTATCTATGGTTGATTTATAATAGGGTGTCAGTTCCTAACATCAAATGTTTCTGTCCTTATTACTACATATCTACTGCGTGCTTTCATCAGTCAAATTTTCTCCTTTTTTGACCAGCAACAGCACAATGCTAGTTTCATAAAATCATAGCAGTTGTAGCAGAGTTGGAAAAGTCTGGCTCGTTAGTGGAAGAGATTCAGTATAAAACTTTTTTCAAGACCTGTACTGTGCTAAGTTTTGTTGAGATACCACAAGAGCACCAGCACTGCACAGGCATTTAAAGAGAAAACTTGTTCTCATTTTTGCCCCAGAATAGTTTAACCAATAATCAGATGGAAGGTTCACATGACTTGCAGTGACGAATTTTGGTTTGCTTAATGAGCTGAAGCACTTCAGCAGTCTAATTTCTAACTATCTACACAATATATATGACTGCACACCGGTGTAGATGGGGGTGGGCACTTATGTTCCTCAAGAAAAACGGCCCTGCTTGTTTTCCAGCAATGAATGGTGCACCCACTGCTGACTACCTGGATCAGGTGTGGTTAGTCAGAACCAATTCACTTGGTCATCCACCCTCATCTGAGACAGGATGATACCGCTTCTGATGATGGCTGAACACACCTGATACAGGTATTCACTAGAGTAAAAAGCAAGAAAAATGGGTGGCATGTTGCATCCCCGCCTGTTCAAGATGAACCTTTAACCATCAATCCTCGACCGCAGCACATCCTTCTCTAACCCCAACTCTTACAAAGTGTCATTAAACTTTCAAAGTCTATCAAATTAACCTTAGTAATATCAATTACATCTATTACAACCAGACCTCAAGTGTTTGCTGTTGAATGATTGCATATTGTGTGAACATGTAACTAACATTAGTAAGAATCACTTTACATGCTTTAAATGTATTTCTAGTTATTGTATACTATGTATGTTGAATATTTTACTAATTTTTAAAAAAAAAAAAATAAAAGTAATATAAAGGACTGCTGGTGACACTTTGACACTGCAACTGTCTCCGGGAATCACTTCCTATTGCAAGCGTGTCGTGTTGTGTGTGTTGTATAGTTCGTCTACAGATTAGCAACAGACTAGCTATAGTCTAACACACCTAAAAACCAACAATGTCATGCTTCTAGCTAGTTTTTTATGTGGACCTTGACTTCGAAAACACCAACCACTGGAGTCCGAGTATGAAGACAAAAAAAGGAATGTTTATTGTGATTTTACAAGGAGTGGGAGAGTCAGTGAGTGGGTGACCAGTGGGTGTGGGTCCAGGGCCGGATGAGGTGTATGGAGTGGAGGGTTCCTCTGAGGGCCGGAACGCGGTACTGCCGGGACGGTCCTCAGAGATGGTGTGCTAGGTCCGATGGGTGTCCGCAGAGCAACATCTGACGGGTAACGGGCTTCCCTGTGGTCGAACAGGGATCCAGGCGAGCAGCCACTCGAAACTGTAGGAAGGTAAGGACACGGGTTAGTGGGAAAAAACCCTTCAACGACTGAGGTGACACACCTGCACTTCTCTGGCACACAGAGAGCCCAGTGCGTTCCTCTTCCTTCTCGCACTACTGGCGTAGTCCGTAACTAACTTAAATCCAAAACAGAGAAAGCGTCCCCCTCGTCGAGGTTCTCTCCTTCGCGGGATCCTCCCTACACCAGGGAGGTTTTCCTCTTCTAAAAAGAGTCCCAAATAGTCAATAAGCCAAACATAAATACTTGCTGCGACCAGGAAGGTCCCTCTGATCCTTCTAGCAGCCATGCGGGGCAAGGTTCCTTACTCCAGACAATCCAAAACGTCTCTCCAAGGCGAGGTAGCAGACAACCCGGCGGCTAGTGACGGCACGGTCTCTGCTATAAGAACAGAAAGTCTAACAAGGTCCACAGGTGAAGTGAATCAGCAATCACAAGGCACCAACACTGAGTGACATCCACTTCCCCAATGACCCTTCACAATAAACTACAGGATTCGGGAAAATAATTTCACGAATGTCACAAACAAAACTCTCTAAACAATTCATTAACTGCTACATTGCGGTGCTAGTCAAGTACCTTTCTATTTTGACCGGTATTTATTGCTATTTCCTGACTTAACGCTCGTTAGCCTACCAGTTAGCTTAGGTAGCTAGTAACATGGCTTCTCCCTCTCTCTCTCTCTTTCCTGCTCGGTGTGCCACATGTTTAGTTATTCCTCTGCCTCCTTTAGCAATAATGATACCTGTAATAAGTGTAAGGTTCTGCTAGCTTTGGAGGCGAGGATCACTGATTTGGAAGTGTGGCTCTGCACCTTTAAACAAAAAACCAGCTAGCCTAGCCCCATTAGCTGGAGTGGAGCCACCGAGCTCAGGGTCTGTTAGCGGTCCAAGGGCATCTCCAGAGCAGCCTGGAGAATTAGCCTGGGTGACGGTCTGACGGAGACATACTCCTAAGCAGAAGCCCACGGCTCATCACCTGCCTGTTCACGTTTCTAATAGATTTTCCCCACTCAGTGACACACCCGCTGAGAAACCGTCTCTGATAATTGGCGATTCCATAGTCAGAAACGTGACGCTAGAGACACCAGCGACCATAGTCAAATGTATTCCTGGGGCCAGAGCAGGTGACATTGAGTCAAATTTGAAGCTGCTGGCTAAGGCTAATTGTAAATATGAAAAAAATTGTTATTCACGTCGGCAGCAATGACACCCGATTACGCTAATCGGAGGTCACTAAAATTAATGTTGAGTCGATGTGTAACTTTGCCAAATTAATGTCGGACCTCGTAGTTTTCTCTGGACCCCTCCCCAATCTGACCAGCGATGACATGTTTAGCCGCATGTCGTCGTTCCATCGCTGGCTGTCTAGGTGGTGTCCAGCAAACGATGTGGGTTTCATAGACAATTGGGACACTTTCTGGGGAAAACCCTGTCTGGTAGCAATAGACGGCATCCAATTCCTCTTTGAATGGTGCAGCTCTCATCTCTAGAAATTTGGCCAACTTTATTAGCCAACCTAAAGCCTGACAATCCAGAGTGGGGACCGGGACGCAGAGACTCAGTCTAAAACGCCTCTCTGCAGTTTCCTTAGAGCCGTCGCCCTCCTCAAACCACATAGAGATTGTGTCTGCCCCTCGAACATATAAATCAAATAAATCAGAAGTTAACACGAGGAGTTATTCATAAAAACCTAATAAAAATTAAGACCACTCCTCTTACTGAACAAAAAAACAACCGTCAGATGTGGATTATTAAATATTAGGTCTCTTTCATCTAAATCTCTGTTAATAAATTATTTGATAACTGATCACCAAATTGACTCTGTCTCACTGAAACCTGGCTACAGCAGGATGAATATGTCAGTCTGAATGAATCAACCCCCCTCAGTCATAAAAATTATCATGTCCCTCGAAGCACAGGTCGAAGTGGAGGAGTCTTCCACTCAAACTTATTATTAAACTTTCATTCTCAGAACAGTTATAACTCATTTGAGAGCCTCACTCTGAGCCTCTCACATCCAAACTGGAAAACAGTTCTACTTGTCATTGTGTATCGTCCACCTGTCCCTTACTCAGAGTTTTTAACTGAATTTGCAGACTTCCTGTCTGATTTAGTGCTTAGTTCAGATAAAGTCATTATAGTAGGAGATTTTAACCTTCATGTAGATGTTGAAAATAAGAGCCACAGCATTGCATTTAATTCTATATTAGATTCAATTGGTTTCATTCAAAATGTTAATAAACCCACCCACTGTTTTAATCACACCCTTGATCTTGTTCTGACCTATGGCATCGAAATTGAACATCTAATAGTTCTTCCCCCAAATCCTGTTTTGTCAGATCATTCTTTAATAACTTTTGAATTTAAAATCATGGATCATGCAGCGTTTGGAAGAAAATTCCACTACAGCAGATGTTTATCTAACTACGCTGTTAATAAATTTAAGAAAATGATTCCATGTTCTATGCCAAGTACGAACACAGTGGAGGGCAGCTGCCTCAATCCCACTCCCTACCAAATTGATCATATTGTTGACAGTGCTATAGCCTCACTGCATGAAATGCTTGATACTGTGGCCGCATGGTATAATTTCAGGAGGCAGACACTCTTTGTACTTTTAAGGCTAGACTTAAAACCTTCCTCTTTGACAAAGCGTATAGTTAGGGCTGGCTTCAGGCAACCCTGAACCATCCCTTAGTTATGCTGCTATAGGCCTAGACTGCCCGAGGACCATCGGTGCACTGAGCTCCCCTACCCTAACCCCCCTAAAACTGAATTGAACTAAATTGAATTGAACATGTTTTTGGACCATGGGAGGAAACCGGAGTACCTGGAGAAAACCCACGCAAGCACGGGGAGAACCTGCTGCAGTTTGCCTACTGGCCCGAGGATGCCGTTATCTTCCTGTTTCGCCATGCTCTTGCTCACCTGGTGAAGTGCTGTGAGAATTCTGTTCTTTTCCAGTGTCTTCAACACCATACAGCCAGTGCTTTTGAGAGACAAACTGGAGAAGGCTGGTGTGGACTTCGACCTGGCAGAGTTGATCCTGGACTACCTTACAAACTCATCCCAGTTTGTGAGAGCCCGGGACTGTGTGTCTGACACCCTGACCTACAGTGTGGGGGCTCCCCAGGGGTCTATCCTGGCGCCCTTCCTCTTCACCCTCTACACTGCAGACTTCAGACACAACACGGATGACAGAAAGTCCAAACGTTGCTGGATAACCTGCTGGTCTCGCTTCATGTTACGAGACCTGGAAGTAAATGGAAGAACACATGCGCACACAAAAAAGGTGGAATTTTATATGGAAAAAAGTTTTTGTCCTTAGATGAGTTGGTTATTTAGGCATATCGAAAAGGGTGTATTTTGTAAAAGTGCAATGTATACACTTTTTTCACATTAAAAGAGTCACGTGATCACCAAAAATGTCAATGAAGGAAAAGAAAGTAATTGTAGAAGAAGAGGCTTTTGTTTTTGGAATGACATCACGTGAGGAAACGAAGTTTTAGTCACATAACATGACTTAATGACAAAGTGAAATGACAGTGTTTCCAAAGTCTCTAAGTGAAATTTTATCAACATTTAGAAAACAGCGATAAAGGTCTATACGTACTGTATTTGTAATGGAAATGTAGCTAGTGTGTACAAAGTCTCTTTGACTGTAGAGTGAACAGTGGGACATTTTCTGTTATGTTAGAAAAATCAGTGGGTTTGAAACCAGTCAGTGAGATCCATTCTTGCATTGTTCCTGAAACCTGTGATGTTTTCACAACATGCTGCTCTACAACAAATTTCCTAATGTGGATAGAAAGCAGTCACAACTTGAGACATGAGATCAACATGTTAAAGAAGTGCAGCTCTGAAAAGGAGTTGACAATTCTTCTACATATATATATATATATATATATATATATATATACTTTCACTTTTCCGGGTTCTGCTGGAGGTTTTTTCTTCCGTTAAAGGGAGTTTTTCCTCTCCACTGTCGCCAAGTGCTTGCTCATAAGGGAATTGTTGGGTTTTTAGTTTTAGTTTTTGTAAAGTGCCTTGAGATGATTTGTATTGTGATTTGGCGCTATACAAATAAAATTGAATTGAATTGAATTTGTAGGCGCAGTCAGGGGTCAAAGAGTGTCCAGTTCAGTAGCCATAGGGTCTGTTTTACAAGTGAGGGAAGGATGGAGCACAAGATTGAGAGATGAATCGGCACAGCATCTGCAGTCATGCAGTTGCTGTACCACACTGACATCATTATAGCTACATCAGTTATTACAAGTAAAGTTTTGCTAAAACCATTAGTCAAGCAGTTTGCTTTTGTTTGTTGTGTTTGATGAATCAGTTTGTTACTGAATGTTTACATATCGTGTTTTATATTCATGAGAAATGTTACGTTTTAAATATACTTTACTAGTATTTTTGTATGTATCAGCTCTTGTGTACGATTGAACTGTTGGCTTCTCTCTTCTCAAAATTCTGTTTTTTTTTCTAACCAGGGACCTTTTGTATGAGTATAGTGTGTGTGAGTATAGTGACAATTACACTCCAGAAATTGGCACAGCCTGTTGGCTGAGGACATGGTGCTGGGAAAGGCAGGGGTACACCCTGGACAGGTAACCAGTCCATCGCAGGACTGCATAAAAACAAACAACCACACACACTCACACTCACTCCTACAGGCAATTTAGTCACCGATTAACCTGACATACATGTTTTTGGATCATGGGAGGAAACCGGAGTACCTGGAGTAAACCCACGCAAGCACAGGGAGAATATGCAAATTCCATACAGAAAGGTCCCTGTGTTGGAATCCTTCCATGTAAAAATATTAATAATCACATATATTGAAACTGACAAAAGTCATTAAAATTCAGTTTTCACTTTTGCCCATTTCATAAGATTTTGACATATTAATGTCTAAAGTCTAATAACACTGTAATCAGCACAAAATTGGCTACAATAATATGTGAGCTTCAAGTTTATACATTATTGTGTTTTTGAGAAAAAAGTGTTTATGCATGGCTAGTGAAAAACTACAATTTTTTACTCACTGAAATAAGACCATAAAACACAAACAGAACATTGGTTCACAAGACTTTGGAGACCAGCATGTTGTAGGCTAAAGTGTTTACTTCAGAGTGCTGTGAATGTCATCTTGTTCACACATTCACAGTAAACAATACACTGATTTAAATTTTCTAAGACACTTTTTGTCCAGAAAGGCCATATGCAAGAGGGTGTGTCTGAGGATGAATAGTCATGTGATTTACCTGAGAACACAAAAGACGCACTGAACGTCCAGACAAAGGCGCGCATAATGAGCCTTTCAGTCAATGTAGATGGGACGGATTAGTGCTGTACAATACAACACAATGAGGAGCAAACGATCCTCATTTGAGTTAAAATCAGTGTTTTTACTCTGAGGACAAGCTAAACTATTTGTCTCTGTGAGGAATGTAAGGAGCGCCGCTTCACGTGCGTAACGCGCCATCATCCAAACGCGCCGAAAAAGTGAGTAAATTCTATGATGAAGTTTGATATTTTGTGTCATTTCTCGGGGGCGTGCACATATTTACCTGGTTCACCTGAGATTATTTACATGTGAACAGTGGACAGTGTACAAGGCGGGACCGCATTACCTGTAATGAGGTGAGACAGGAAAAAACGGACTTCTCCTTACGTTCATACGGATTAAATAAAAAGTGATGATTTGTTTTTGACTTGAATTGTTTCACTCAAAAGAAAACATTTCAAGCTTTCTAGCCATATAATTCTTATTTTTATGAGGCAAGTATTCGCTGAGATTCTGGTTGTTTTATTTACGCGTCTGTGAAGAGAAATGGCAGAGACAGAAAAGTCCGAGAGCGCACCCTGTCGGCTTTCTTTATTTAAAAAAAGCACAAGGTTTTGTTGTTATTATGATGGTATACCACTAAAACTAGACCCTTTACAGATTTGAATGATATACTTCTTTTATCTGTACGATCAGAAGTGACGGAGCAATTTAAGTTTGTTTCGGCCTTATCAGGAAATGATGCGTCAAAATGCGCCGGCGCGTGCGTCGACCCCAGAGGGTTAAGGCACAAGAACAACTTGGTTACATTTATGCTTAGGGGGAGAAATCATGATCTCCAGTGTGAAAGTCCTGCTTTCTCTCTTTTGTTTGTATAATCATTCTGTACTTTTAATAAACGTATGGTCAGTATGGAGCTTGAACCCTTGATCTTGGTGTTTTTAACACCATGCTCTGACCATCACAGCTAACCGGCCACTACAAGCTATCAGCACAATGAAAATATCAAACAGGAAATATTGGCATTAATGTTTCGTTCCAGGACAGCATGGTATTGAGTGGTTAGCACTGTTGCCTCACAGCAAGAAGGTTCCTGGTCTGAAACCCAGAAGGGGAGAATTTCAATGCCAATTTAGAGACTTCTGAGAAGAAAAGCCAGAACTCCTAGCAAAACAAAAATCAGAATTTTGAGAAAATTGAAAATTAGACTATTAAACAGATCTGTTTGAAAAACCCAGAGGGTCAGGAATAGTCCAAACTAGCTTAGGAAAATGAGCATGTTGTGGCAAAAAATACTAAGAGGCAAATTTCAGGTTATAGGATGGCAAGTTTAATAGGCAAAAGCATCAGAGTCACAGCAGAGCTTATGATTTGCAGAACGGGCCAATACCGATTGACCCCGAACAAAGGAAATTACCAACTTTTATGTCTGCTCAGAAGTATTAATTTACGCATCAGAGTCACTCACATGTAAATCATGCTGGCATGGCAGCATATGTAATATGATTAGCATGTCCATCTGTCTTTTCGTTTGCTTCCTAATGAAATACAAAGCAGTGTCAAAAGTCTTTGTTGAATTCACACAGGTCACACCGGGAGGTAGCAGACATACTGTATGACACACGTGATGCGTGTCAAGGTGTAAATTTCCCTCACACATCCCTCCTATTATCATTCTATGATAACCACAGCTAAAAAAAAAAAAACAAAAGTAAAAATGCACAGGATTTCTTAAGGCAGAGCAAAATTCAGCATGTTTTCTCAGAAATGTTAATTCATAAACATTTTGTCATTTTCCCAGAAACAATGCTCAGGGCTAGACAGTGATGTTGTCTTCATGAAAAAGAACTTCCCACTCAGAGATGTAAAGAGATTCAGGGGAGGCATTGTCTCTGAGTAATGGCATGTTCTGAAGAGTGAGTGAAATTGAGCTGTTGATTGCATGCACTATTATTCCATGTCCATCCATCCATCCATCCATCCATCCATCCATCCATCCATCTTCTACCCCTTATCCGGGGCCGGGTCGCAGGGGCAGTAGCCGAATCAGGGATACCCAGACTTCCTTCTCCCTGGACACTTCCTCCAGCTCTTCCGGGGGGACACCGAGGCGTTCCCAGGCCAGCCGGGAGACATAGTCCCTCCAGCGTGTCCTGGGTCTTCCCTGGGGGCATCCGAAACAGATGCCTGAGCCACCTCAACTGACTCCTCTCGATGTGGAGGAGCAGCGGCTGTACTCCGAGCTCCTCCCGGGTGACCGAGCTTTGTCACCGAGGAGCTGCCGAACTACCACAGTGACTTTGGCTTGGGTGATGGATGGATCAGCCTCCGAATCCCCAGCCCCTGCTTCCCTTATGGAAGACGTGTTGACGGGATTGAGGAGATCCTCGAAGTATTCCTTCCACCGTCCGACAATATCCCCAGTCGAGGTCAGCAGCTCACCACTTCCACTGTATAAACAACGTTGGTAGAGCACTGCTTCCCCCTCCTGAGGCGCCGGGCGGATTGCCAGAATTTCTTCGGGGCCGAAAGGTAGTCCTTCTCCATGGCCTCACCGGACTCCTCCCATACCAGAGTTTTTGCCTCCATCACCGCCTGGGCTGCAGCATGCTTGGCCCTGCGGTACCTGTCAGCTGCTTCGGAAGTCCCACAAGCCAACCAAGCTCGGTAGGACTCCTTCTTCAGCTTGACGGCATCTCTTACCTCCGGTGTCCACCACCGGGTTCAGGGATTGCCGCCACGACAGGCACCCGAAACCTTACGGCCACAGCTCCTAGCCGCCGTGTCGACAATGGAGGTGGAAAACATGGTCCATTCGGATTCAATGTCCCCAGCCTCCCCCGGGATCTGGTAGAAGCTCTCTCGGAGGTGTGAGTTAAAGACCCCTCTGACAGTGGGTTCGGCCAAACATTCCCAACAGACCCTCACAGTACGTTTGGGCCTGCCAAGTCTGTCCCGCTTCCTCCTCCGCCAGCGGATCAAACTCACCACCAGGTGGTGATCAGTTGACAGCTCTGCCCCTCTCTTCACCCGAGTGTCCAAGACATACGGCCGAAGGTCAGATGACACGACTACAAAGTCAATCATTGACCTCCGGCCTAGGGTGTCCTGGTGCCATGTGCACTGATGGACACCCTTATGCTTGAACATGGTGTTCGTTATGGACAAACTGTGACTAGCACAGAAGTCCAACAACAGAACACCACTCGGGTGAAGAGAGGGGAGACCGTTCCTCCCAATCCAGCCCCTTCACTGTCGCTGCCCACGTGAGCGTTGAAGTCCCCCAACAGAATTATGGAGTCCCCGGTGGGACTCAGCACCCCCCCGAGAGACTCCAAAAAGGCCGGGTACTCAGCACTGTTGTTCGGCCCATAAGCCGAAACAACAGTGAGAGACCTATCCCCGACCCAAAGGCGCAGGAAAATGACCCTTTCACTCTGGGGGGAAAACTCCAACACGTTGCGGCTGAGCTGCAGAGCTATGAGCAAGCCCACACCAGCTCGCCGCCGCTCACTGCAAGCAACTCCAGAGTAGAAGAGAGTCCAGCCCCTCTCAAGGAGCCATGTCCACAAGGAATAAAGCAACATCCACACGTGGTCAGTACCGTGATGATAACCTTGTGCTCTCTCTCTCCCCTAGTTTGTGCTCTCTCCCTCCCTCTCTCTCTCTCTCTCTCTGTACCTTCTGCAGGTGTCCCTGGTCCTGGAGCTGTTTATCGCTGATGTGCAGTTACTGGCCCCACCAACTTGCAGTGTCTATTTGTTGTTTATTTTTGCTGTTCTTTTCTCTCTGCTCTATCCACTCACCCCAACCGGTCGAGGCAGATGGCCGCCCAAACTGAGCCCGGTTCTGCTGGAGGTTTTTTTCTTCCGTTAAAGGGAGTTTTTTTCCTCTCCACTGTCGCCAAGTGCTTGCTCATAAGGGAATTGTTGGGTTTTTAGTTTTAGTTTTTGTAAAGTGCCTTGAGATGATTTGTATTGTGATTTGGCGCTATACAAATAAATTGAATTGATAATGATCACACCTGTTAAAAGACACAAGAAAAATGCTTTCCATTTAACCAGGCCCAAATGTTGGTGTCATTATATCCAGAATGTCTTTCAGCTCCTGAAAGATCTCAGTCCCTCCAGCACCCTGGTCACAGATCCATCTGGAGCAGTGTTGTTTGGGATGAAGGTAAAACATGAGTCTGCAAACATAGTACAAATTCCTCCTTTGTCTTCAAGTAGCATGTTTGTAGCCAGTATGGGCATGTCTGTAGCCAGTCTGAGGGACTTTTCCCATGTCATTTGTGATGTTGCTGCTAACTGTTCAGCTAGACCTCTAATAGCATCATGTGTCTTTATGTCTTTATTGATACTATCTGTTGTGCAGTATGGGTCCTTCGAGAGTCCTACCGTTGATAACTTGGTCTTGTGTCCGTGGCTAATGATGCATGAGGAAGTGAATGTGGTTCTTACAGTGTAGTTGATGTATTGCATCCACGGGTTGTTTTCCATCACTCACGATGGAGACTATTCGTGGGAATATGGGTCAAAGTTAATCTGCAGGTCCAGTCATACTCCTTGTCAGTCTGGTTTTAGTGATGAACTGCTGAGTGATGTCCTGATCTTACCATAATTCATAACTTATCCATGTGATTGTTAAAAACACAGTGAAGAGAATAAATGTGCACAACCTGACCTTTAGGTTATAGACTCTTCCTTCCTCAGAAGAAGCACTTGTTGTGCATGATTCTCCATTGTTGGGCACCAGATACAGTGGGTACGGAAAGTATTCAGACCCCTTTAAATTTTTCACTCTTTGTGTCATTGCAGCCATTTGCCAAAATCAAAAAAGTTTTTTTCACCTGGATTTGGGGATCCTCTGCCATTCTTCCTTGCAAATCCTCTCCAGTTCTGTCAGGTTGGATGGTGAACGTTGGTGGACAGCCATTTTCAGGTCTCTCCAGAGATGCTCAATTGGGTTTAGGTCAGGGCTCTGGCTGGGCCAGTCAAGAACGGTCACAGAGTTGTTCCAAAGCCACTCCTTTGTTATTTTAGCTGTGCGCTTAGGGTCATTGTCCTGTTGAAAGGTGAACCTTCGGCCCAGTCTGAGGTCCTGAGCACTCTGGAAGAGGTTTTCTTCCAGGATATCTCTGTACTTGGACGCATTCATCTTTCCTTCAATTGCAACCAGTCGTCCTGTCCCTGCAGCTGAAAAACACCCCCACAACATGATGCTCCCACCACCATGTTTCACTGTAGGGATTGTATTGGGCAGGTGATGAGCAGTGCCTGGTTTTCTCCACACATACCGCTTAGAATTAACGCCAAAAAAAGTTCAATCTTGGTCTCATCAGACCAGAGAATGGGAGTCCTTCATGTGTTTTTTGGCAAACTCTATGCGGGCTTTCATGTGTCTTGCCACTCTGCCATAAAACCCCGACTGGTGGAGGGCTGCAGTGATAGTTGACTTTGTGGAACTTTCTCCCTTCTCCCTACTGCATCTCTGGAGCTCAGCCACAGTGATCTTTGGGTTCTTCTTTACCTCTCTCACCAAGGCTCTTCTCCCACGATTGCTCAGTTTGGCTGGACGGCCAGGTCTAGGAAGAGTACTGGTCGTCCCAAACTTGTTCCATTTGAGGATTATGGAGGCCACTGTGCTCTTAGGAACCTTGAGTGCTGCAGAAATTCTTTTGTAACCTTGGCCAGATCTGTGCCTTGCCACAATTCTGTCTCTGAGCTCCTTGGGCAGTTCCTTCGACCTCATGATTCTCATTTGCTCTGACATGCACTGTGAGCTGTAAGGTCTTATATAGACAGGTGTGTGCCTTTCCTAATCAAGTCCAATCAGTTTAATTAAACACAGCTGGACTCCAATGAAGGAGCAGAACCATCTCAAGGAGGATCAGAAGAAATGGACAGCATGTGAGTTAAATATGAGTGTCACTGCAAAGGGTCTGAATACTTATGACCATGTGATATTTCAGTTTTTCTTTTTTAATAAATTTGCAAAAATTTCTACATTTCTGTTTTTTTCTGTCAAGATGGGGTGCTGAGTGTACATTAATGAGAAATAAAATGAACTTTTTTAATTTTGGCAAATGGCTGCAATGACACAAAGAGTGAAAAATTTAAAGGGGTCTGAATACTTTCCATACCCACTGTATAACCTTGATCACCTTCCTGTATTCACCTGTCTTGACGTTTATTGGAGCCCGAATTACGGGCCCTGCCCAATCAGCACTTCTCCCCCCTCACCGAAGTGAACAATTCAGGTGACAAATTTGACTCTCTGTGCCTTGTTGATCATCTTTCATGGCAGCTTTTTCCTCGTCTGGTCGGGGTATGTCTGGGTGGGGGTTGTTGTCCAGTGTTGGAATCTTCTTACAGTGAAGCTAGAGATACCAGTAACTATAGTCAAATGTATTCCTGGGGAGTCAAATCTGAAGCTGCTGGCTAAGGCTAATCGTAACTATGGAAAAATTGTTATTTATGTCAGCAGCAATGACACCCGTTTATGCCAATCGGAGGATGGTGTGTAACTTTGTCAAATTAGTGTTGAACTAGTGTTGGACGTAATTTTCTCTGGATCCCTCAACCAATCTGACGATGCCATGACATGCAATGACATGTTTATGTCGTCACTCCATCACTGGCTGTCTAGGTGGTGTCCAGCAAATGATGTGGGCTTCAGAGACAATTGGGTCACTTTCTGGGGAAAACCCGGTCTGGTAGCGAGGGACGGCATCCATCCCACTTTGAATGGTGCAGCTCTCATCTCTAGAAATTTGGCTGAGTTTATTAGCCAACCTAAAGTTTGACAATCCAGAGTGGGGACCGGGACGCAGAGACTCAGTCTAAAACGCCTCTCTGCAGTTTCCTTAGAGCCGCCACCCCCCTCAAACCACATAGATTGTGTCTTCCTCTCGAGCATATAAATCAAATAAATCAGATGTTAACAGAAGAGGAGTTATTCATAAAAACCTAATAAAAACTAGAAAATTGCATTTCCTGCGGAAGATGCGTCTGAATGCTGATAGCTGAAAGGAGCTGCCCAACAATGCTGAAAACTGCTGAAACGGATTGCTGAATAAGCTGAAGGCTGAAATACAATCCTGAAGAATCCTGGAAGCTGAACTGTAAAACTGGAGAGTTTAGCTAAAAAACTATTCAACATTGCTGAAAAGGGTGGAAAGAGAATCATATGATGTAGAAATTGCTAAAGAAAGAAGTGTTAAACTAATATAAAAGAAGACTAGTGAAGGAAGGAAGAACTAAAGGGTTTAAATAAGAAAGTTAGTTAGGAGTTAAAGAAAAAAAGGGAAGAATGAAACAGCAAAAAAGTGAACTTGTAGAAAGACTGTATAGACAGAAACAATGTATAGTTTAAAAACCGATATATATTGCTGAAAAATACAGAAGGTAAAGGCTTTGTAGGCAAATCAGGAATATTTGAAGGACGGTTTTCTTGGAGAAAGAAGAGAAGATGGAAGGAAAGACTGAAAACGGGGAAGAAATGAAGCAATGAAGCAGTATGGATAAAGAATAAACAGATGTACAGTGATAAAAAAGCTGAAAGGGAAAAATGTGCTGGAAAAGAGCAAATATTAGCATTTCTTAGCTTCTATTTTAAAACCATGAAATAAAAATGCTTTTATTTTGAAAAGGCAGTCTGCTGCTGGAGACTCATGTAACCATGAGTTAAGATCTGAACTTTAATTTTGATTATTTGTTTTTCTTTGGAACAGCCCCCCTATATGAGAGGGGCTGCAAAAGTTATCCAAATTTTGTAATTCATTTTTACGGTTTTCCTTTGGCAGGTGCGGCAAGTTGACCTACATTTTTGGCACCTTCGAGGTGTGATACCTCGCACACTCATTGTCGGATTTGAATCTGACCAATTGATGAATTTTAGACCCTGGGGGCCTGAATCCAGGTGATTGAACAAAATCACAGTAGGCGCCATAGCGCCCTCTGTATAACAATTCGAAAATTTGCAAAAATTTGAATGGAGAGCCAAACATTTAGTTTGGCACAAACATCCTTTACAAACATCCTTTAGGGCATCCTGATCAAAACTCAAATCCTCATCAATCACACCCATGGTCTATTTTCCACGCTTTTGCCGTGGAGATGACAGAAAGCCACCATTGTTTTCCTATGGAAAGCTGTACTGAGGGATAAAATTACATGGACAACTAAAATTTAGTTTGTCAGAAATGTACCAAACTTGTCTTCAAAAATCCTATAGGGTGTGATGATCAAAAAAGCCAATCAGAGCCATGCTCCATTTTCCACGCTGTTGCCGTGGTGATGACCGAGAGTCACCATTGTTTTCGAATGAGAGTTTTACACTTAAAGATGAAAATGCTGTAGCAATATCTGCAGCTGTTGCGTTGTCAAATTTTAATCACTTATACTCCCTGCGGGCCTGAATCCAAACAAAGTCACAATAGGCGCAGTGGCGCCCCCTTTATATGACTTGCAAATTTGCATGTAGAGCCAAAATTTTCTTTGTCAGAACTGTAGCTAATTTGGCAGAAAAATTCTACAGGGCGTCCCGATCAAAAAAGCCAATCGGACCCATCCTCTATTTTCCACACTGTTTCCTTGGCGATGACTGAGATGTTTTAAACTTAAAGGTACAATAGCTGCTGCTACTGTCCTACATTTCTGTGTGTCTGTATGTGTCTGTATCACTGTGGCTGCAGAAATGTGCCCTCTGCAGCAGTTAACAAAATCCCACATCTCACCTTTCCGGCTGCAAATTCTGCTCTCATTTAACCCTCTGGGGTCGACGCACGCGCCGGCGCGTTTTGACGCGTCTTTTTCTGATAATGCCGAAACAAACTTAAATTACTCCGTCAATTCTGATCGTACAGATAAAAGAAGTATATCATTCAAATCTGTAAAGGGTCTAGTTTTAGTGGTATACCATCATAATAACAACAAAACCTTGTGCTTTTTTTAAATAAAGAAAGCCGACAGGGTGCGCTCTCGGACTTTTCTGTCTCTGCCATTTCTCTTCACAGTAAATAAAACAACCCGAATCTCAGCGAATACTTGGCTCATAAAAATAAGAATTATATGGCTAGAAAGCTTGAAATGTTTTCTTTTGAGTGAAACAATTCAAGTCGAAAACAAATCATCACTTTTGATTTAATCCGTATGAACGTAATGAGAAGTCCGTTTTTTCCTGTCTCACCTCATTACAGGTAATGCGGTCCCGCCTTGTACACTGTCCACTGTTCACATGTAAATAATCTCAGGTGAACCAGGTAAATATGTGCACGCCCCCGAGAAATGACACAAAATATCAAACTTCATCATAGAATTTACTCACTTTTTCGACGCGTTTGGATGATGGCGCGTTACGCACGTGAAGCGGCGCTCCTTACATTCCACACAGAGACAAACAGTTTAGCTTGTCCTCAGAGTAAAAACACTGATTTTAACTCAAATGAGGATCGTTTGGCTCCTCATTGTGTTGTATTGTACAGCACTAATCCGTCCCATCTACATTGACTGAAAGGCTCATTATGCGCGGCTTTGTCTGGACGTTCAGTGCGTCTTTTGTGTTCTCAGGTAAATCACATGACTATTCATCCCCAGACACACCCTCTTGCATATTGCCTTTCTGGACAAAAAGTGTCTTAGAAAATTTAAATCAGTGTATTGTTTACTGTGAATGTGTGAACAAGATGACATTCACAGCACTCTGAAGTAAACACTTTAGCCTACAACATGCTGGTCTCCAAAGTCTTGTGAACCAATGTTCTGTTTGTGTTTTATGGTCTTATTTCAGTGAGTAAAAAATTGTAGTTTTTCACTAGCCATGCATAAACACTTTTTTCTCAAAAACACAATAATGTATAAACTTGCTGCTCACATATTATTGTAGCCAATTTTGTGCTGATTACAGTGTTATTAGACTTTAGACATTAATATGTTTAAAAAACACTGAAAAAAGCACAAATGTCAGGACATGTCAAAATTTGTCCAGGCCCCAAAAACCCCCTCAGACCCCAGAGGGTTAAAGGGCTCCTAGTGAGCTGACTGGAACCACAGTTTGACCTTGGCATAGATTAAATCTTAATCAATACACACATACACTTTTCACTGTGGTGAAATGTGACTTTTCGGTCCCAACTGTGGTCTTTGGAAAATCCCACACCTCAGCTTTGCTAGTCCTGTCAAATGAAAATTTACAACGTGTAGGTTTGCTGGTCTGTATGTGTCCACAGGTGTGTGCAATGGTGTGTGTGGCTGAATGTATATGTTTATGTCATAATATGTGTCTATGTGTTTTTGTGTCTCAGTACATCTGGATATGTGCGTCTGTGATTACAACTGCTGCTTTGTTTACCATGGTGTGTTACCAAAGTGTTTCAATGTCTGCCTGTTAGACAAACAGTGACCGGAAAAAATCCCCCACCTCAGCTTTCTGGCTCTGAATCCTGCTCTCGTTTGAAGGGCTTCCGGTGAGCAGTTCGACCTCTCGCCGACGGTTTGCCGAGGGCGGCGGTCCGCTGGGTGAGGTAGTGCGTTCGAGGCGAGGCCTGCTCATTGCCGCTTGCAGCTATGTTTTAATTTGTAATTGTTTAAATTATTAAACATAATCCATCTTATGACACATTATTAATTGCATTTCCTGCGGAAGATGCGTGTGAATGCTGAAAGCTGAAAGGAGCTGCCCAGCAATGCTGAAAATTGCTGAAGCGGATTGCTGAATAAGCTGAAGCCTGAGATGCAATGCTGAACAGTCCTGGAAGCTGAAATGTAAAACTGGAGTTGAAAGGTTAACTTGTTTAGTTAAAAAACTAGTGAACATCATTGAAATGGGTGGAAAGAGAATGATATTCAGCCAAAGAAGGAAGTAAAAAAAAAAGGCTTAAAATTGCTTAAAAAAAAAAAAGTGTTTACACAGATATATAAGAACAAAGTTTAGTGAAGTTTTTCACAGGATAGGAATTAAATATGAGTTAAAGGGAGAAAGGGGAAAGAATGAAACAGCGAAAAAAGTAAAATTTTACAAAGACTATAGACCTATAGAAAGAAAGAATATGTAGTTTAAAAACTGATAACCAAAGCTGAAAAATACAGAAAGTAAATGATGTGCAACCAAAGCAGGAAGGTTTTCTTATAGACAAAGAAGAGAAGAAGGAAGAAAAGACTAAAGATATTTAAGAACTGAAGGAATGAAAGCAGTATGAATAAAGAATACACTGATGTGCATTTCTAAAAAGGCTGGAAGGTAAAGAATGTACTAGACAAGAGCACATTTTTTCACTACATTTTAGAAGACAATATTGTATTTTATTTATTTCACAGAATGTATATTGTAACTTTAGTTATTACTTATTTTTTAAAATCAGACATAGCAATAATATAATAGATAGCTTGCTAGATACAAATACTCCCGTGCATGCCGTTAGGTTCTTCAACATCTCGTTCACGCCAATTGCTGAACAACTGTTCAGGGGTCTGTCCAGTCGTCTGTTGACTATTCAGAACTAGCAACTGCGAGAGGTGGGTGTTTTTCTTGTTAGACTTAGTTAAAACGAATTAACATTGTTTGGCACAGATCATTTTGACTCATAATAAGGGCAGTATATGTCATGATTCCCCTTTGGGCCTTCCTGCCGGGGGACTTTCATTTTCTAAGAGACTTCCTTTCCTCTCGCACTGGTCCCCGGCAGCTTCACATTAGTTATTTGTGTTCATTGATTTCACCTGTCTCTAATTACCTTTTGTGTTCTGCCTATACATACTTCCTCACTTCCTTTGTTCGTTGCCGAAGCATTAATTAGTTGTCGTTTGTTAGCCTTGCCCTACAGCCTCTCTCCTAGAGAGGTTTTACGACGACCGTCTCATCCGGTTCTCAGGTTTTGTCTGGACCCAAATCTTATTTCATCCGTGTGTCTGTCCGCCGTTGGAACAAAGAACTTGAACCATCTACCTGGCTCCTCTGCTGGTGTACACATGCTCCAGTGATACCATACATCACCTTTCCCTCGCAGTCTCACTGTGTGAGATGTCTTCTCCACCACCCTGAACGGTCCTGTCCAGTGCGGTTCCGACCACTTGCGTTTGATGGTCTTCAGCAACACCCACTCAGCCGTTTGGGGTCCTGTCCCTGCTCCTTCTGGTCGCTTTGCTGCTTCTGTGATCTGTGTGGAGAAAGCTGAAACAAGAGCCTTTAGTTGATCATAATACGACTTATAGCCCCTCCTAGGAGGCTCCTCAAACCTTAGTCCAGCTCCCGTGCCCTGTCAACAATTCATATGGAGTGTACCTTGTAACCCGATTCACAGCCCACCTTATGCCTAATAAGGCTATAGGAAGCACTTGTATCCAATTGAGTTTCGTCTGTGCACAGATCTTAGCCAATTTGGTTTTTAGATTTTGGTTCATGCGCTCCAATTTTCCCTGAGATTGTGGATGATATACTGTGCCAAATGCATGATTTAACTCAGATCCTCATTTTTGAAGTGAGTCCCATTGTCAGACCTTACCTTTCTGGGAAACCCATGCTGTGGAATGTAATGATTAGTCAAACATTTTATGACAGTTTTACTGTCTTCACTCTTTGCAGGCCATGCCTCTGGCCAGCCTGTGTATGCATCCACCAGGACCAACAGATATCTCTTGCCTTCCACTTGTTCTCCCATATCTGTGAACTCAATAATTACTTTGTCTCCTGGTCCTGTGTTGATGGGAAAAGTACCTTCATGTGGTTTTACTGTGGGCTTTACATTATGGCCTTGGCAGACGTCACAAGCCTGGACATGCTGCCGAATCATGTCCCAAAGGAACGGATGCCACCAATGGGAGCGGTATTGATCCATCTGCTTGTGTCCCAGGTGAGTCAATCCATGTGCCTCAGCCAGGATACTGTCCCTCAGTCCTGGTGGCAGAACCAGTCTGCCATCCGTTGCTCTTCATAGTCCTCCATTTTCTGTTGCTCCCCTTTGTTTCCAAACAGATTTTTCCTGGGGGGAGGCTTTCTGTTGTGCTTCTTCAATCAAGGTACTTGTGAGCAGGGGTAGGATCTCCGTTACCCCCATCCCTGAGGTCAGAACCATCATGTGTGCACCTGGTAACCTGTTACTCTCTTATCATCTTATCATCTGCCCTCTGGTTTCCCAGCGCCACTCTAACGCCACTCCATCTGCTCAGTTAGCAGATGGTTTCTCCCTGAGCCGTTCTGCCTTAAGCACCTCAAATCCCTCTTCTGTTTTCCTGATCACTGCATATCCTGCTTTCAGTCCCTCGGAGGGATGCCTGTAACAGCATCCATCTGTAAACATTGTCTCTGCTTCCCCTTCTAGCTCTATACTGCTGAGATCTGGCCTGATCTTGGTGTCCATGATTATCCTCTCTTCACACCTGTATGGCTCACCCTCTATCATTTGTTCTGCCATGTTGATGCCCTTGTGTCTGTATGTGATGTGTGGGCTGACCAGAATTTTCGCTATCCTGCTCTGTCTTAGGGATGTCATAATAAAGGCGGCCGAATTAACAAGCGAAACCACACTGTGCGTCTTTAGTCTGATGTTTGGCATGCAGCAGAAGTGACAAGTGGGCAGGCTTCGTGCCCCATTTCATACCATACCTTTTGGTCCTCAGTGAGCTCCACCACCCCTACCACACCCTCAGTGCCCACTAGAATTGAGGTTGTTCTAACGTCCCAGTTTTTTCCTTCCCACTTGGAGTCAAATGCCGACTGATACCAGTCAGTCTGGTTCCTGTCGTAGAAAAGAGTGACATGCAGGGGTCCGCAGGGGGAACGTAGGGCGTGATTAGAGAGATCCAGGGCTTCCAAGACGAGAACAGAGAGAATAGTCCACCCCCTTTGGGAGTTTCAGGTAGTAGTAAACCCCAATATATATCCACCCCAGGGTGCGGTGCCTGTGTAGCCCTGTTTTCCGCTAGTAGCCACTGTCCATCACTCATCAGTCCATTCACAGAGCAGTTGAGTCACCATTGGGAAAGGTCAATATCACCCCCTCCGGGGAGCACAAGACTGATGCTCCCATCTTGATGAGTAAGTCTCTTCCCAGTAGGTTAGTAGGGGGAGTGTTCAGAACAGACGAATTGATGTGTGAGAGTCTGTGTTACCACTGAGACATGAAGTGGAACGGTGAGTGGCAGTTTTGTTGTTACCCCAGAGAAACCTACTAACTCAACAGCTTGTGATGACATATCCGGAGCCTCCACCGTGGTGGTCAAGGTGGAGTACGTGGCCCCTATGCCCTCTCTGGGGGCTGCCCGGAGGGTGTTGATAGTACATGGGACACTCTCTGACCAGGTGTCCTGATTGGCCACAGCCATAGCACACCATCCCGCTGCCTCGTCCTACTCCTTGCGCGCCTCCATATCCAACCCCGGATCTCCCACGTGGTGCGTACCTGTAATTCACTGCTGGAGGGTGGTGGTGTGGCGCTGGGAAATGGTCAGGATTGTCACTGGCCATTGGAGAAGATTGTTGTACTACCTGCTTGGCCTTTTTGTCTTTCTGTTTCTCCAAATTAACCTCCTGTCTGGCCTTTCTGAGTTGTAGTTTCAAGAGTTGTTTTTTTGAGGTTTTCAGCATCTGAGTTCTCCTTCTCCTCCTTATCCTGTGCTCTTTGCAAATGGTGGAGAAAGTGTCTCTCCCATACAGCTGAGTTACTCCCTGGAATATTAGGACTATCAGTCATGCTGTCTTTCACGGACTTGGGAACCCCTCCCAGCACAACCTTCCGAAAGAGTTCCTCCTGCATCTTGTCTGAGTGGGGATGTACGCCAGTGGAGTTAAACCATTCATCTTTACAACAGTTTAAATATGTAGCTGGCCTCTCTCAAGCCTTGGGGGCAAAAGTGTGCGGCTCCAGCCGGGGCAGGGAACTTTATACGCATTGTCTTTCCAATTGGTGTGGCGAGCTCGGTGAATGGGGTGTAATCTGGCAACTGTGTGATCTGTGTAATTGGGAATATTCAATGGCAGACTTTCAAAATACACTATATTGCCAAAAGTATTCGCTCATCTGCCTTGACTCGCATATGAACTTAAGTGACATCCCATTCCTAATCCATAGGGTTCAATATGACGTCGGTCCACCCTTTGCAGCTATAACAGCTTCAACTCTTCTGGGAAGTGTTGAATCTGAACCGAGTTCCTTAATTGAGAAAGAACGCGCTGAATCAGAGACTAAATTAACCGGTTTATTATAAACAGAGATATCTCTGGAGATCAACACTCTACAGTGAGTCTGTTCCTCAGCCTGTGTCTAGTGAGATCTACATAAAACAGGAAAAACAGTGGTTTTCCCAGACAAGAGCCGCTCCCTGGTTGACCTCTCCGTTCCCGCACTGGTTAAGGTCACTTCCTTATAAGGTAAAACTGCCCAATTCCCTTAGCAACAGCTATGCTACAGGCGCACCCTATATCTGGGGGTCACAGTGTCTTACACAATGAGGAGGTCACAGGGCGTGGCTGTTGTCTCTACACACCATACTTAATTCATACTAGCAGGACCTATACAACTTTATGCCTTAAATCCTATGTTCTATGAAACCCTTTTCTCAGGTAGTTGCTGCATTCACACAAATCCCCCTTTTGGTCTCTACTAGAGACCAACTTCCTAAGAGGTACCTGGTAGAGGAAATTTACTATCCCTCTTTTGATCTCTCATAAGAGATCACAATCCCACATAAAACAACTTAAACACCACAATGGCATATAAGTACACTTCCGCTCATTGGTTGGAGGCTTGGCACGCCCCTTGGTGGAGAGGAGTGCTATTTCACCTCCTCCCTTGTCGATCTGTGGTAGCTTGTCGTTCCTCTCCTTTTCTTCGGGCTGAGGGTAGACTACCTCAGCACCTGACCCACTCCTCTGGGATTATTCTGCCCCTTTGTGAGGACGGTCCTTCTCTGCCTCGTCCAAGACAGAGGTGTCTGTCAACAGATCCGTCCGGACCTGTTCCAGTGATCTTGTCGGCTCCTCTGTGGCCGCACACTGCAACCAGTGGAACCACGTATCACCTTTCCCTTGTAGTCTCACGGCGTGTGATGTCCTTTCAGTGACCCTGAATGGTCCTGTCCACCTCGGCTCCGACCACTTCCGTTTGATGACCTTCAGCAAGACCCAGTCTGTCGGTGGTGGTGCAGGTTGATTGATCTCCATGCCCTCTCCAACCTGTCTGGCAAAAGCTGAAACAGAAGCTTGTAGAAAGTTAAAATAGGTCTTAGCGGTTAGACTCTGATCGTCCCCTGGCTCCCCAGGTAGATGAGTAAAGGGAAAGGGCCTCCCTGTCTGGAGTTCATGAGGAGTGAAACCTGTGGATTGGTTACAATTTAGTCTGTGCACAGATTTTAGACAATTTAGACTTCACCGTTTGGTTCATTCTTTCCACTTTGCCCTGTGACTGTGGATGGTACACAGTGCCAAATTAATGTTTCAGCACCATTAGTGCCTCCACCTTCTGGAGGTCCTGATTTTTAAAATGAGTACCATTGTCAGACCTTATTTTTTCTGGAAAACCATGGTTAGGAATGTAATGATTAATCAGACTTGATCACAGATTTACTGTCTTCTTTCTTAGTAGGCCACGCCTCTGGCCACCCAGAGAATGCATCCACACACATTAATACAGTGGGTACGGAAAGTATTCAGACCCCTTTAAATTTTTCACTCTTTGTCATTACAGCCATTTGCCAAAATCAAAAAAGTTCATTTTATTTCTCATTAATGTACACTCAGCACCCCATCTTGACAGAAAAAACCAGAAATGTAGAAATTTTTGCAAATTTGTTAAAAAAGAAAAACTGAAATATCACATGGTCATAAGTATTCAGACCCTGTGCTCAGTATTGAGTAGAAGCACCCTTTTGAGCTAGTACAGCCATGAGTCTTCTTGGGAATGATGCAACAAGTTTTTCACACCTGGATTTGGGGATCCTCTGCCATTCTTCCTTGCAGATCCTCTCCAGTTCTGTCAGGTTGGATGGTGAACGTTGGTGGACAGCCATTTTCAGGTCTCTCCAGAGATGCTCAATTGGGTTTAGGTCAGGGCTCTGGCTGGGCCAGTCAAGAACAGTCACAGAGTTGTTCCGAAGCCACTCCTATGTTATTTTAGCTGTGTGCTTAGGGTCATTGTCCTGTTGAAAGGTGAACCTTCGGCCCAGTCTGAGGTCCTGAGCACTCTGGAAGAGGTTTTCTTCCAGGGTATCTCTGTACTTGGCTGCATTCATCTTTCCTTCAGTTGCAACCAGTCGCCCTGTCCCTGCAGCTGAAAAACACCCCCACAACATGATGCTCCCACCACCATGTTTCACTGTAGGGATTGTATTGGGCAGATGATGAGCAGTGCCTGGTTTTCTCCACACATACCGCTTAGAATTAACGCCAAAAAGTTCAATCTTGGTCTCATCAGACCAGAGAAGCTTATTTCTCATAGTCTGGGAGTCCTTCATGTGTTTTTTGGCAAATTCTGTGCGGGCTTTCATGTGTCTTGCACTGAGGAGAGGCTTCCGTCGGGCCACTCTGCCATAAAGCCCCGACTGGTGGAGGGCTGCAGTGATAGTTGACTTTGTGGAACTTTCTTCCATCTCCCTACTGCATCTCTGGAGCTCAGCCACAGTGATCTTTGGGTTCTTCTTTACCTCTCTCACCAAGGCTCTTCCCCCACGATTGCTCAGTTTGGCTGGACGGCCAGGTCTAGGAAGAGTTCTGGTCGTCCCAAACTTTTTCCATTTGAGGATTATGGAGGCCACTGTGCTCTTAGGAACCTTGAGTGCTGCAGAAATTCTTTTGTAACCTTGGCCAGATCTGTGCCTTGCCACAATTCTGCCTCTAAGCTCCTTGGGTGGTTCCTTCATGATTCTCATTTGCTCTGACATGCACTGTGAGCTGTAAGGACTTATATAGACAGGTGTGTGCCTTTCCTAATCAAGTCCAAGCAGTTTAATTAAACACAGCTGGACTCCAATGAAGGAGCAGAACCATCTCAAGGAGGATCAGAAGAAATGGACAGCATGTGAGTTAAATATGAGTGTCACTGCAAAGGGTCTGAATACTTATGACCATGTGATATTTCAGTTTTTCTTCTTTAATAAATTTGTAAAAATTTCTACATTTCTGTTTTTTTTCTGTCAAGATGGGGTGCTGAGTGTACATTAATGAGAAATAAAATGAACTTTTTTGATTGTATGTCAAAGTCGTGCAGGAGGCCAGTGACACAGCAGCGCGCCCACACTTTGAATCCCCACGGATGTGGCTTCCCTTTGATGTACTGCCTTATGCCACCAAATTTCCCTTTGTACGGCACCATCATCTCATCGATGGATTGTTCTTGGCGAGGAGCTATAGTCAGGCATTGTCTCCGAAAAGAATCCAAAAATGGTCTGTTTCCAAAGTCGATCCTTTTTTACTTCTTCACTGGCCATTTCGTTGTCTACAAAGTGAATGACAGAGAGTAGCAGGTTAAATCAGTTACGACTCATTACGTCTGCCACAGGCCCATAACGAACTTCACTTTCCCAGTACTGACGTACTCCAGACATTTGAACTAATCCCATCCTGAGATACATTCCTAGAACTTGTTCTATCTCCTTTACTGAAGTGTCTACACATTTCCCATGCTTTTGAACACCGTGTTGATTGGTATGCTGAACAATATTTTCCAACATATCAAGGGAAACAAAGCGTCGAAAGTAAACCAGTGGTGTGTCTGTTGTGGCATCCTGGTACGACTCAACCTGTTCACCTTGAAAGTTAACATCAGGCAACTCAAAGCCTTTCTTTCGCCACCTGTAAGTTTTTGCGGCACGATTTGGCTCCATCTGTGGACTAGCAGTCTCGGCAAACGGCACATCTTCATCACTGGATGAGTTATTGGACGAGTCACTGTCTTGGGCAGAAGATTCACCACCATCACTTTCATGCGGTTGAAACAATTCATCAGAATCGCTATCCCTGTCCAATTCAGGGCCAAAGTCACTATCATCAGCTTCAAGTTGCTCCAATACTTGACTTACAGTGAACTTTCTCTGTTGCTTTCCCTGTCCTGAAAAGGGAGTGGCCATACTCCCTGAAAAGATTATTTATATAATTATTTACTTTATTAGTCTCTGGCCCTGTACTACAGAGGTAACTTAGTGACATATATTATACAAATGAATTTATTTCAAGGCTTTAGCCAAATACAAGACTGTCACTATTCTCCATCTACAAAGTCACTCAAAGAGCCAAAGGGTCATTTTTGACCCATCGTTTTTTTAATTAGCTCAGAGTCACTAATTTATCCAAAAATAATATAAAACTTACTTCTAGGCATTCTGAAAACTACCACTAAATAGATTAACAAAAAAATCACAATTTTACCAGCCGCTGGTTTGCTGAGAAGATGGTTTTGTTTGGGTAGGTTTCCAGCTCAACAAAACAGCTTGTGGTCAGCAATCTTGTCACTACTACTCTACCCGTCGCTACTCATGTTAGTTCAATATTCATCCACCAGGTGTCAGAAGTGGCACTCTGGGCTTTTGAAGTTAAAATAGACAATTTTTTTGTTTGTTCATTTTGAGTTGCAGCAATTAACAGCGGCCAAATTTGACCCCGTGGGTTCTCCAGGGCTAAATTAAAATCTGCTGCTAAAATTAACACTGATTTTGTCAGATCATTCTTTAATAACTTTTGAATTTAAGATGATGGATCATGCAGCGTTTGGAAGAAAATTCCACCACAGCAGATGTTAGTGAATCAGAGGAGATTAGCCCCATGGTATAATTTAGGTTTCTTTTCAGCACTGTAGTCAGGCTGACAAAAAGTCACAGCTCTGTTGAGCCCAGTGTTCCCTTAGCTCTCAGCAGTGATGAATTTATGAGTTTCTTTACAAATAAAATCACAACTATTAGAGATAAAATTCAGCAGATGCTTCCTATACCTGCAATAAATGAATCTTCTACTACAGTAGCTCTTGAATCATCTGTAGGACCTCAGTTATGTTTAGACTGCTTCTCTCCCATAGATCTCTCTGAATTTACATCAGTAGTTGCTTCATCGAAATCATCAACGTGTCTCTTAGACCCCATCCCGACTAGACTAGCTTAAAGACACCCTGCCATTAATCAACTCATCTTTATTAGACTTGGTAAATTTATCTCTAGTATCAGGCTACGTACCACAGGCCTTTGAGACTGCAGTAATCAAACCTTTACTCAAAAAGCCTAGTCTTGATCCAGGAGTCTTGGCTAATTATAGACCAATATCCAACCTGCCATTTATTTCTAAAATCCTAGAAAAAGCTGTTGCTAAGCAGCTATCAGACCACTTATGAACTATTTGAAGATTTTCAATCAGGATTTAGAGCACATCATAGCACAGAAACAGCACTGTTAAAAGTTACCAACAATCTTCTCTTAGCCTCAGGTAATGGACTTGTTTCTATACTTGTTCTCCTAGACCTTAGTGCTGCATTCGACACCATTGACCACAACATCTTATTACAGAGACTGGAGCATGTGACTGGTATCAGACGAACAGCGTTAAAATGGTTCCAATCCTTTTTATTGGACAGATTCCAGTTTGTTCATGTACATGATGAACCTTCCACATGAACAAAAGTTAGTTATGGAGCTCCACAAGGCTCTGTGCTAGGACAGATTCTGTTCACCTTGTACATGCTTCCTTTAGGATATGTCATTAGGAAGCACTCTATTAATTACCACTGCTATGCGGATGACACTCAGTTATATCTATCTATTAAACCTGTTAACACAAACCAGTTATCCAGACTTCAAGCCTGTCTAACTGACATAAAGGCCTGGATGACCAGTAACTTTTTACTTTTAAATTCAGAGAAAACAGAAGCTATTGTATTTGGGCCAAAAAACCTCAGAAATAACTTTTCTAAAATTATAGCTACTTTAGATGGCACAGTCCTGGCCTTCAGCACTACTGTGAAAAACCTTGGAATTAATTTTGACCAGGACATGTCCTTTAACTCACATAAAACTGAACTGCCTTCTTTCACTTGCGTAGCATTGCCAAGATTAGGAATATCCTGTCTCAAAATGACGCAGAAAAACTAGTTGACGCATTTGTTACCTCAAGGCTAGATTACTCATTACTATCTATACTACTATAGTCCCTAAAAAGCCTCCAGTTAATCCAGAATGCTGCAGCCAGAGTCCTGACCGGAACTAGCAAGAGGGATCATATTTCTTGTATATTAGCTTATCTTCATTGGCTCCCTGTAAAATCCAGAATAGAATTTAAAATCCTTCTCCTCACATACAAAACCCTTCATGATCAAGTGCCTTCGTACCTTAAAGACCTCATAGTACCACATTATCCCAATAGACCACTATGCTCTCAGAGTGCAGGTCTACTTGTGGTTCCCAGAGTTTCCAAAAGCAGAATGGGAGGAGGACCATCGGTGCACTGAGCTCCCCTTCCCTAACCCTAACACTCCCTTCCCTTCCCCTCTCTTCCTCTCCTCCCCCCTCACATGTATATTCCACCACTGAATGTCACTAACCTTGTGCTCTCTCCCTCTCTCTGTACCTTCTGCAGGTGTCCCCGGTCCTGGAGCTGTATATTGCTGATGTGCAGTTACTGGCCCCACCAACCTGCAGTGGCTATTTGTTGTTTATTGTTGCTGTTCTTTTTTCTCTCCTCTCTCCTCACCCCAACCGGTCGAGGCAGATGGCCGCTCAAACTGAGCCTGGTTCTGCTGGAGGTTTTTTTTCTGTTAAAGGGAGTTTTTCCTCTCCACTGTCGCAAGTGCTTGCTCATAATGGATTTGTTGGATTTTTAGTTTTTGTAAAGTGCCTTGAGATGATTTGTATGGTCATTTGGCACTATACAAATAATATTGAATTGAATTGAATTGAAATTGGGTTTGCAAGCTTCACATGGGGCACCACAGTCCTTCACCCCCAGGAACTGGTAGCTGAGGTAGGTGAGCACCTGGAGCTGTAATTGGCAGGAGAACTGCTGATTGGTTCGCATGTATTACTGGGGGGTCGCAGGGTCACAAGATCAGGGATGCTGGGGATCACAGCTCTTAGCAGGTGATACAGTCATTACTCTCAGCTACATTCAGCACCTGACTGAAATAAGCCTAACACTGTCTGTGATGCAATAGGTTGATGCTTTGGGTGCTTACCTGAAAGGTTGGTAGTTCAACTTCACCCAGATGCATCACACTTTCTAGGAGCCCTATGTTTCTATCTACAAGGTAGTTATTTTCAGATGTCAGTTAAAAGTAAGAAATCTGAGAAAGAAACATCTCGAAGCAAATACCAATGATTCCAGGACTGCGTCTGTGATGCAAGTGTTCAGTGTCTTTGTTTACTAATTGAAACAATGGTGGTTTGACCTCAACCAGGGAAGCTGCACTTTGTCATGGCAGCATGCTTATACAGTCAGTTAGACTCAAAACTTTACAGAAAAGAATTATGGGCACTGAGGAAAAAAGTCACAATTCAGAGAAAAAGAAGAATTCTGAGAAGGCAAAGCAAACAATACATAATGACTGATACATACAAACTTACCAGTAAAGCATATTCAAAACATGTAAAATTAATCTTATATGATAACATTATTCAAGCATTTAATAACAAAATCTTGGTTGTAATAGAATAAATGTAATTGATCTTTTTATGGCTCATTAGACAATATTAAAAAAGTTTATGACATTTGGGTTTAAAAACACACTTAGGGAGCACAGCAAAATGTCTATGTTGCATTTAACAGTCAGTTTGATCAGTAATGCTACAGTAATAACAACTCTGAATGGAATTCTTCTTCTTCTTGTCCTTTCGGCTGCTCCCTTCAGGAGTCGCCACAGCGAATCATCTGTCTCCATTTAACCCTATCCCCTGTATCCTCCTCACCCACACCAACTATCCTCATGTCCTCCTTCACTACATCCAAGAAACTCCTCTTTGGTCTTCCTCTAGGCCTCCTTCCTGGCAGCTCTAACCTCAGCATCCTTTTACCAATATATTCACTGTCCCTCCTCTGAACATGTCCAAACCATCTCAATCTGGCTTCCCTGGCTTTTTCTCCAAAACATCTAACATGAGCTGTCCCTCTGATGTGCTCATTCCTGATCCTATCCATCCTCGTCACTCCCAGAGAGAACCTCAACATCTTCAGCTCTGCTACCTCCAGCTCTGCCTCCTGTCTTTTTCTCAGTGCCACTGTCTCTAAACCATACAACATTGCTGGTCTCACCACTGTCTTGTACACCTTTCCTTTCATTCTTGCTGACATTCTTTTGTCACACATCACACCTGACACTTTCCTCCACCTGTTCCAACCTGCTTGCACATGTCTCTTCACTTCTTTTCCACACTCTCTGTTGCTCTGGACTGTTGACCCTAGGTACTTAAAATCCTCCACCTTCTTCATCTCTGCTCCCTGTAACCTCATCGTTCTACTTGAGTCCCTCTCATTTACACACATGTACTCTGTTTTACTGCGACTAACCTTCATTCCTCTCCTTTCCAGAGCAAACCTCCACCTCTCTAGATTTTCCTCCACCTGCTCCCTGCTCTCACTACAGATGACAATGTCATCTGCAAACATCATGGTCCACGGAGATCCCTGTCTAATCTCATCTGTCAGCCTGTCCATCACCACAGCAAACAAGAAGGGGCTCAAAGCCAATCGTTGGTGCAGTCCCACCTCCAACCTGAACTTCTCTGTCACCTCTACAGCACACCTCACCACTGTCTTACAGCTCTCATACATGTCCTGCACCACTCGAACATACTTCTCTGTCACTCCAGACTTCCTCATACAAAACCACAGCTCCTCTCTTGGCACCCTGTCATACGCTTTTTCTAAATCTACAAAAACACAATGCAGCTCCTTCTGGCCTTCTCTGTACTTCTCCATCAGCATTCTCAAAGCAAATGTTGCATCTGTGGTTCTCTTTCTCGGCTTGAAACCATACTGCTGCTCACAAATGCTCACTTCAGATCTCAGCCTAGCCTCCACTACTCTTTCCCATAACTTCATTGTGTGACTCATCAGCTTTATTCCTCTGTAGTTTCCACAACTCTGCACACACCAACACACTTGTGGCACCTGTCAACACATTTCCATCCCTGTCCTTGATCACCCGAACCTGCTGCACATCCTTCCCATCTCTGTCTCTCTGCCTCGCCAACCTGTACAAATCCACCTCTCTCTCCTTAGTGTCCAACCTATCATACAAATCCTCATGCGCCCTTTGCCACCTCTACCTTCAACCTTACGCTGCATCTCCCTGTACTCCTGTCTGTTCTCTTCTGTCCTTTCAGTGTCCCACTTCTTCTTAGCTAAACTTTTCCTCTTAACACACTCCTGAACTTCCTCATTCCACCACCAAGTCTCCTTATCTGCTTTCCTCTTTCCAGATGACACACCAAGTACCCTCCTACCTGTCTCCCTGATCACTTTAGCTGTAGCTGTCCAGTCATCTGGAAGAACCTCCTGACCTCCCAGAGCCTGTTTCAGCTCCTCCTTGAAAGCCACACAACACTGTTTCTTTTTCAACTTCCACCACTTGGTCCTCTGCTCAGCCCTCGTCCTCTTCATCTTCCTCACCACCAGAGTCATCCTTACTGTCTGGCTACACTCTCTCCAGCCACTACTTTGCAGTCACTGATCTCTTTCAGGTTGGAACGTCTGCACAAGATGTAATCAACTTGTGTGCTCCTGTCTCCACTCTTATATGTCACTTCTATTACAACATATTGTTTCTTCCCAACTGTATGTCATTGTGTCAGTATAATAATCTGAAGGGTGTGAATTCAAACCTCACACAGGTCTTCTTGTTAATGTTCATCTGAAATTATGTGCAGTCATATGTATTGTGCTCAGATGTATTGAGGTGGCTGTTGCTCAGGAGGTAGAGCAGGTTGCCCATGAACCAGAGGGTTGGTGATTCGATCCTTGGCTTCCCTGCTCCACAGGTCGAAATGTCCTTGGGCAAGACCTTAAACACCAAGTTGCCCCTGGTGGCTGTTCCACTGGTGTATGAATGGGTGAATGGACAAATAGTGTAAAAGCGCTATACAAGTCCTCGATCTTAGGAAGTGGAACTCCTACAGTTTTCACCACCCTCTGCAGCGCTTTCTGGGCTGACACAGTGCAGTTCCCATACCAAACGGTGATACAGCCGGTCAGGATGCTCTCGATGGTGCAACGGTAGAAGTTCACCAGGATGTCTGAAGAGATATGGATCTTCCTCAGAGCCCTCAAGAAGAAGAGGTGCTGGTGAGCCTTCTTGACCAGACTGGAGCTGTTGGTAGTCCAGAAGAGATCCTCGGAGATGTGGATACCCAGGAATTTGAAGCTAGTGACACAGTCCACCACCATCCACAGTCCAATCACTGTGGTGTCATCAGCAAACTTGATAAATGTGTTGGAACTGTGTACAGGCTTGCAGTCATAGGTGAAGAGAGAGTAGAGGAAGGGACTCAGCACACAGCCTTGTGGTACTCCGGTGCCAAGGATGAGGGTGGAAGAGCATTGGTGATCTATCCGAACATGCTGGGGCCTGTTGGTCAGAAAGTCCAGGAACCAGTTGCATAGTGATGCGTTGATGCCCAGGTCTTTACACAGTCAGTGGGAAATCAAAAGGAGACTAGTGAAGTGCTTTGGCACAATTACTATGTCCTTAAAGCTGGGTTCTTGGGCACATCCCAACCATAGTAAGGTCAGCTGGAGTTCTGCACGGATCATCAATTTTAAACAGCAATAGCATGACGAGGTGGCCAAGTGGTTAAGGTGGATGGACTCCTAATCCATTGTTCTCTGTATGCGCGGGTGTGAATCCCATCCTCGTCAATGAAGCTGTTATTTAGTCTTTTGTAAAATTTTCTTTATTTTGTAAAATAAAGAAAGCTGACAGGGTGCGCTCTCTGTCTTTTCTGTCTCTGTCATCTCTCTTCACAGACACGTAAATAAAACAACCAGAATCTCAGCGAATACTTGTCTCATAAAAATAAGAAACATATGACTAGACAGCTTGAAATGTCTTCTGTTAAATGAAACAATTCAAGCTGAAAACAAATCATCACTTTTTATTTAACCCGTATGAACGTAAGGAGAAGTATGTTTTCTCCTGTCTCACCTCATTACAGGTAATGTGATCCCGCCTTGTATGTTCACTGTTCACATGTAAATAATCTCAGTTGAACCAGGTAATTCTGTGCACGCCCCCGAGAAATGACATAAAACGTCAAACTTCATCAAAGAATTTACTCACTTTTTCTACAGTTTGGATGATACTTGCGTTACGCACGTGAAGAAGCACTTCTTGTATTACACACAGAGACAAATAGTTTAGTTTGTCCTCAGAGTAAAAACACTGATTTTAACTCAAATGACGAACGTTTGGGTCCTCATTGTTTTGTATTGTGCTGCACTATTTCTCTCTCAGCTACATTGACTGAAAGGCTCATTATGCGCGTCTTTGTCTGGTCGTTCAGTGAGTCTTTTGTGTTCTCAGGTAAATCACATGACTATTCATCCTCAGACACACCCTCTTGCATATGGCCTTTCTGGACAAAAAGTGTCTTAGAAAATTTAAATCAGTGTATTGTTTACTGTGAATGTGTGAACAAGATGACATTCACAGCACTCTGAAGTAAACACTTTAGCCTACAACATGCTGGTCTCCAAAGTCTTGTGAACCGATGTTCTGTTTGTGTTTTATGGTCTTATTTCAGTGAGTAAAAAATTGTAGTTTTTCACTAATCATGCATAAACACTTTTTTCTCAAAAACACAATAATGTATAAACTTGCTGCTCACATATTATTGTAGCCAATTTTGTGCTGATTACAATGTTATCAGACTTTAGACATTAATATGTTTAAAAGACAATGGAAAAAGCACAAATGTCAGGACATGTCAAAATTTGTCCATGGCCCCAAAACCCCCTTAGACCCCAGAAGGTTAATACAGTGGGTACGGAAAGTATTCAGACCCCTTTAAATTTTTCACTCTTTGTGTCATTGCAGCCATTTGCCATAATCAAAAAAGTTCATTTTATTTCTCATTAATGTACACTCAGCACCCCATCTTGACAGAAAAAAACTGAAATGTAGAAATTTTTGCAAATTTATTAAAAAAGAAAAACTGAAATATCACATGGTCATAAGTATTCAGACCCTGTCCTCAGTATTGAGTAGAAGCACCCTTTTGAGCTAGTACAGCCATGAGTCTTCTTGGGAATGATGCAACAAGTTTTTCACACCTGGATTTGGGGATCTTCCTTGCAGATCCTCTCCAGTTCTGTCAGGTTGGATGGTGAACGTTGGTGGACAGCCATTTTCAGGTCTCTCCAGAGAAGCTCAATTGGGTTTAGGTCAGGGAACTGGCTGGGCCAGTCAAGAACGGTCACAGAGTTGTTCCGAAGCCACTCCTTTGTTATTTTAGCTGTGTGCTTAGGGTCATTGTCCTGTTGAAAGGTGAACCTTCGGCCCAGTCTGAGGTCCTGAGCACTCTGGAAGAGGTTTTCTTCCAGGGTATCTCTGTACTTGGCCACATTCATCTTTCCTTCAATTGCAACCAGTCGTCCTGTCCCTGCAGCTGAAAAACACCCCCACAACATGATGCTCCCACCACCATGTTTCACTGTAGGGATTGTATTGGGCAGGTGATGAGCAGTGCCTGGTTTTCTCCACACATACCGCTTAGAATTAACGGCAGAAAGTTCAATCTTGGTCTCATCAGACCAGAGAATCTTATTTCTCATAGTCTGGGAGTCCGTCATGTGTTTTTTGGCAAACTCTTGTTACGCCCCAGCCTAGGGGTTGCCGGGGCATAACACGATTGTGGAGTTTTTCTACCAACCTCTTCCACTCTCAACAAATACGGAAAAATACTAAGTACAATTAACAAGAAATTTTATTCTGTTGAAACACAGAATACGATACAGAAAGGTCAAAACAAACACAAACGCTAATTTAGCCCTATTCCAAACAAATACGCTCCGTGAGCCCTACGATACTATACGAATACTGGAAAACAAACACAAACGTAGCCTAAAGGTCTAAATTCCTAATCGAAAACAACGAAAATATTATCAATACTAAATCTACAAACTCGAAACAAAAATCTAATCTCTAACTAACTCGAAAACCGAAATCTTTATCAAATAGCTGGGAATGGCAAAGGTTGGAGAATAGCTCTCCTGAGCAGCAGTCTGTGGGCTTCTTATCGTTCTTCCGGGAAGTGTTGGGCCAATCCCGGAAGTCCAATCAACGGCTTCCTACGTCCACGCCCACTTCCGCATCCGTCACACACACACACATACACACACACGAAATGGGGAGGGGAGAGCTAACAACACACCAACACACATAATGACCCCTAGGGTCATAACACTCTATGCAGGCTTTCATGTGTCTTGCACTGAGGAGAGGCTTCCGTCGGGCCACTCTGCCATAAAGCCCCGACTGGTGGAGGGCTGCAGTGATAGTTGACTTTGTGGAACTTTCTCCCATCTCCCTACTGCATTTCTGGAGCTCAGCCACAGTGATCTTTGGGTTCTTCTTTACCTCTCTCACCAAGGCTCTTCACCCACGATTGCTCAGTTTGGCTGGACGGCCAGGTCTAGGAAGAGTTCTGGCCGTCCCAAACTTTTTCCATTTGAGAATTATGGAGGTCACTGTGCTCTTAGGAACCTTGAGTGCTGCAGAAATTCTTTTGTAACCTTGGCTAGATCTGTGCCTTGCCACAATTTTGTCTCTGAGCTCCTTGGGCAGTTCCTTCGACCTCATGATTCTTATTTGCTCTGACATGCACTGTGAGCTGTAAGGTCTTATATAGACAGGTGTGTGCCTTTCCTAATCAAGTTCAATCTGTTTAATTAAACACAGCTGGACTCCAATGAAGGAGCAGAACCATCTCAAGGAGGATCAGAAGACATAGACAGCATGTGAGTTAAATATGAGTGTCACTGCAAAGGGTCTGAATACTTATGACCATGTGATATTTCAGTTTTTCTTTTTTAATAAATTTGCAAAAATTTCTACATTTCTGTTTTTTTCTGTCAAGATGGGGTGCTGAGTGTACATTAATGAGAAATAAAATGAACTTTTTTGATTTTGGCAAATGGCTGCAATGACACAAAGAGTGAAAAATTTAAAGGGGTCTGAATACTTTCCGTACCCACTGTATGTTTAAAAGATAGATAGATAGAAAAAAGCACAAATGTCACGGCATGTCAAAATTTGTCCAGGGCCCCAAAACCCCCTTAGACCCCAGAAGGTTAAACCTCTGGGGTCTAAGGGGGTCACATCGGACACTTTTTGTCCAGAAAGGCCATATGCAAGAGGGTGTGTCTGAGGATGAATAGTCATGTGATTTACCTGAGAACACAAAAGACTCACTGAACGACCAGACAAAGACGCGCATAATGAGCCTTTCAGTCAATGTAGATGGGACGGATTAGTGCAGCACAATACAAAACAATGAGGAGCCAAACAATCCTCATTTGAGTTAAAATCAGTGTTTTTACTCTGAGGACAAGCTAAAGTATTTGTCTCTGTGTGGAATACAAGAAGCGCTTCATCACGTGCGTAACGCGCCATCATCCAAACACGCCGAAAAAGTGAGTAAATTCTATGATGAAGTTTGATATTTTGTATCATTTCTCGGGGGTGTGCACATATTTACCTGGTTCACCTGAGATTATTTACATGTGAACAGTGGACAGTGTACAAGGCGGGACCGCATTACCTGTAATGAGGTGAGACAGGAATAAACGGACTTCTCCTTACGTTCATATGGATTAAATAAAAAGTGATGATATGTTTTCGACTTGAATTGTTTCACTCAAAAGAAAACATTTCAAGCTTTCTAGCCATATGATTCTTATTTTTATGAGCCAAGTATTCGCTGAGATTCTGGTTGTTTTATTTACGCGTCTGTGAAGAGAAATGGCAGAGACAGACAAGGCAGAGATCGCACCCTGTCGGCTTTCTTTATTTAAAAAAAGCACAACGTTTTGCTGTTATTATGATGGTATACCACTAAAACCAGATTTGAATGATACATTTCTTTTATCTGTACGATCAGAATTGACGGAGTAATTTCAGTTTGTTTCGGCCTTATCAGGAAAAGATGCGTCAAAACGCGCCAGCGCGTGCGTCGACCCCAGAGGGTTAAACTGGGATGAAATGGTGGATGGAAGTGCAAGCTTATGGGTGCATTTGATCTACTAAGTAAAGCATGACCTGTTCGTTGTTCTGTCGTTGGCTGACTGGCACTGTGAGGATCCTGCTGTTTATTGGGAGATACAAGTGATGCAAAGCTCTGTATATTTAAGTAATGACTAAGACAAAGACAATACAAAATGACTAATCACCAACAATTTAAACAAGCAACTTAATCCATAGTAACAACATAATCAATTAATGATTCTATCAAAATTAGACCAATAACTACATACACAAAATATACTAATAATCAATGCATCAAATGTGATATAAACTAGTGATCAATTATATAATGCAAGGGGAGAATAAATGTGTCTAAATTATATTAAATGCTATCACCAGTATCATTGACGCTTGGCATAATCATTTAAAAAAATGATAAAATACTAAAATATTTTCATTAGTTAATTAACATTTATCAAATAACAATTTAAACAAGCAACTTAATCCATAGTAACAACATAATCAATTAATGATTCTATCAAAATTAGACCAATAACTACATACACAAAATATACTAATAATCAATGCATCAAATGTGATATAAACTAGTGATCAATTATATAATGCAAGGGGAGAATAAATGTGTCTAAATTATATTAAATGCTATCACCAGTATCATTGACGCTTGGCATAATCATTTAAAAAAATGATAAAATACTAAAATATTTTCATTAGTTAATTAACATTTATCAAATAGTGATAATGAATCTAAGTTAAAAATTAGTACATTTCATAGTATGAAGGAAGCAACAAAAAAAAGCCAATCTCAGACCTCTCAGTTTCCACATGCACTTCCACTTGTAATCAAGAAGCCCTCAACTATCAAAATGATGGACTTTTTTAAAGGGTTTTGGACTTGTATACATGTCCTGTTCACAGCAGTTTAATGTCCTGGTTAAAGTCTTTAGACTACTTGATATATACAAACCTTGATGACAGTGGTCACATCGTCACAGTTTCTTCCTGGTGTGAATGTGCTGATGGACTGTTAGATGACTTGAACTAAAGAAAGCTTTCCCTCAATGTTCACACCAGTATGGTTTCTCTCTAGAGTGAATATGCTGATGTCTTTTCAGGGTGCCTGACTCTCTAAAGGCTTTTCCACACTGGTCACAGCTGTATGGCTTCTCTCCAGAGTGAATACGCTGATGTCTTTTCAGGTGGCCTAACACTGTGAAGGCTTTTCCACACTGGTCACACCAGTACGGCTTCTCTCCAGAGTGAATACGTTGATGAGTTTTCAGGTGGCCTAACACTGTAAAGGCTTTTCCACATTGGTCACAGCTGTATGGCTTCTCTCCAGAGTGAATACGCTGATGTCTTTTCAGGTGGCCTAACTCTGTGAAGGATTTTCCACACTGGTCACAGCTGTACGGCTTCTCTCCAGAGTGAATACGCTGATGTGTTTTCAGGTGGCCTAACTCTGTGAAGGCTTTTCCACACTGGTCACACCTGTATGGCTTCTCTCCAGAGTGAATACGCTTGTGTATTTTCAGGGAGCCCAACACTGTGAAGGCTCTTCCACACTGGTCACAGCTGTACGGCTTCTCTCCAGAGTGAACACGCTGATGTGTTTTCAGGGAGCCTAACACTGTGAAGGCTTTTCCACACTGGTCACAGCTGTACGGCTTCTCTCCAGAGTGAATACGCTTATGTCTTTTGAGGGAGCCTAACTCTATGAAGGCTTTTCCACACTGGTCACAGCTGTACAGTTTCTCTCCAGTGTGAACATGTTGATGAATCTTTAAGCTTTGTGATGTTGTAAAGATCTTGTTACAGTGCTGACAGCAGTGAGATTTGAGTTGCTTTCCTCCTCTCTGTTTTTAAAGAAAAAACAGCGGATGTGAAATAATATGATAGGACACTCTAAAACCCCAAAAATACATTTGAATTTCTATAAATCATAAGACTTGACTGTTCATAAGATTTAAGACTTCATAAAATCTGGCAAATTCAGTTCTATCTCAAGAAATTTGACTGATGCCTCTTCACATTTATTACTGGATGACATCTCCAATGTGTAAGTAAATGACCAAAATATTTACATCCTCAAAATGGCTGACCTCCTAAGATCAATTTATTTGACTACAAACGGAAACTGAAGCCTGTCAGATGGAGATGCTGTAAGTGGACTGGGTTTCAGTACCAGGTACAGTACTGCGTTCTGTAGGTACCACCACTAAGACCCACACAGATCACAAGTACATGTGTTTGTCAGGGACAAACGGGGAACAAAATGGCAGTAAACAAAATGGTGTAGCACAGACAAGCAGAAGAGATTGGGAGAATTTTGAAATGACTCAGACCCTCGTCCAAAGAGGGGTCTGCATTATCTATAAACTGAAGGACCTTGTTTTTGTTAATAGCTGCTTCACATTGACCCTAGTGCCAAACTGATGAATCCTAGACCTTGTGATTCACAATCCAACTGAAACTGCAAACTCTGCTCACACGTTAATCTTGTGTTAACCTTTGACACAGCATCTCCACACTGCTATCTTGGTAATGAGACGGAGATTTATAGCACGTAGAGGAACTCCTGCCGAGATTCTCTCTGATCAAGGAACAAACTTCCGAGGAGTAGAGAGAGAGCTGAAAGATGCGTTCGCTGCAATGACCCCAAAGTTTTTCACTGCGCCACCCGGGCTTAACAATGTATGGGCCGAAACAGTCCATGCCGGTTGAGAAGATTGGGTTTTAGGAGCCGCAATCAAATCTGGCAAATCTGACATTATGGGAACCACCGATTTTCCTCTCTACTTCTGGCACTCACCACAAGTCCGCTGGTGTCCTTTCATAGCCTGCCTCCCCTACAGAATCCAGTACTGCCATCTTATTTTGGCAAGACCACTATCAGGCCCTGGATGGAGCAGGCGTGGGTCCATGAGGACCTTAATGAGGTCCTCCTTAATGAGGAGTTTTGTTACTGAGTGGCGAGGACCAGGATGCAATCCCGCCTCGTACTCGTAAATCTCTGTTAGTCAATGATTTGATAACTGATCACCAAATTGACTTACTCTGTCTTACTGAAACCTGGCTACAGCAGGATGAATATGTCAGTCTGAATGAATCAAGCTCCCTCAGTCATAAAAATTGTCATGTTCCTCGAAGCACAGGTCGAGGTGGAGGAGTAGCTGCAATCTTCCACTCAAAATTATTATTAAACTTTCATTCTCATAACAGTTATAACTCATTTGAGAGCCTCACTCTGAGCCTCTCACATCCAAACTGGAAAACACAAAAACCAGTTCTACTTGTCATTGTGTACCGTCCACCTGTCCCTTACTCAGTTTTTAACTGAATTTCCGGATTTCCTGTCTGATTTAGTGCTTAGTTCAGATAAAGTCATTATAGTAGGATATTTTAACATTCATGTAGATGTTGAAAATAACAGCCTCAGCACTGCATTTAGATTCAATTGGTTTCACTCAAAATTTTAATAAACCCACCCACTGTTTTAATCACACTCTTGATCTTGTTCTGACCTATGGCATCGAAATTGAACATTTAATAGTTTCTCCCCAAAATCCTGTTTTGTCAGATCATTCTTTAATAACTTTTGAATTTAAGATGATGGATCATGCAGCACTTGGAAGAAAATTCCACTACAGCAGATCTTTATCTGACTACGCTGTTAATAAATTTAAGAAAATGATTCCATCTTTATTTACATCTATGCCAAGTATGAACACACCGGAGGGCAGCTGCCTCAATCCCACTCCCTACCAAATTGATCATATTGTTGACGGTGCTGTAGCCTCACTTTGTGAAACGTTTGATACTGTGGCCCCTCTGAAAAAGAAGTTAGTGAATCAGAGGAGATTAGCCCCATGGTATAATTTACATATTCATACCTTAAAGCACCTTCCCTTCCCTTCCTCTCCTCCCCCCTCACATGTATATTCCACCATTGAATGTCACTAACCTTGTGCTCTCTCTCTCTCCCCTAGTTTGTGCTCTATCCCTCTCTCTCTGTTCTCTCTCTCTGTACCTTCTGCAGGCATCCCTGGCCCTGGAGCTGTATATCGCTGATGTGCAGTTACTGGCCCCAACAACCGGCAGTGTCTATTTGTTGTTTGTTGTTGCTGTTCTTTTCTCTCTGCTCTATCTACTCACCCCAACCGGTCGAGGCAGATGGCCGCCCAAACTGTTCTGCTGGAGGTTTTTTCTTCCGCTAAAGGGAGTTTTTCCTCTCCACTGTCGCCAAGTGCTTGCTCATAAGGGATTTGTTGGGTTTCTGGTTTTAGTTTTTGTAAAGTGCCTTGAGATGATTTGTATTGTGATTTGGCACTATACAAATAAAATTGAATTGAACTGAATTATTCATCCTGAGACACAACTTTCTTGCATATGTCCTTTATAAACAAAAAGTGTCTTAGAAAATTTAAATGAGTGTATTGTTTACTGTGAATGAGTGAACAAGATGACTTTCACATCATTTTGAAGTAAACACTTTTCACTGCAAGATGCATTTCTCCAATGTCCTATGAACCAATGATCTGTTTTCCTTTTATGGTCTTATTTCAGTGACTTAAAAATTGTAGTTTTTCACTAACCATGCATAAACACTGTTTTCTCAAAAACACAATCATGTATAAACTTGCTGCTCACATGTTATTGTAGCCCAGTTTGTGCTGATTACAGTGTTATCAGACTTTAGCCATTAATATGTTTAAAAGCAACTGAAAAAAGCGACAAATGTCAGGGCATGTCAAAATTTGTCCAGGGCCCCAAAACACCCTCAGACCCCAGAGGGTTAAAGAAAAGGTTTACTTAAAAAATTATTTCCCAGCACATAAGTGCAGGTTAAAGTGTGTTAATTGGTATGGAAGCTGTGCAGAACTGTTGGGAAGGTATAGAAAGTAAGTGTCCTTTTATTACTGTTGAAGAACTACAGTGGAGAACCTAAATTGTGTATGAACAACAGATATTATGGCTGGACTAGCTACAAAAACCTAGATCTAAGGTACAGGACTAAGTATGTTAAAAACAATACACAATAGTGTGATGAGTTTCTAAGCAAACGCTCATTGTCAACAGATTCATACGCAATGGGTCTTAAGTGCAACACCATAAGCTTTACAAGATGATTTGCAATAAAGACTTACCTACTGTATGCCCTGCTTTTGTAACAGAGAAAAGATGTTGGAGAGAACCACAAGAGACGATAAAACCCAGGACTTCTTGCACCCAGTAGTAGTACTAACAGCAGCAGTAGTACAAAGATGTAAATGTCACTTGAAGGAGAGGCAGAATTGCTCAGGGTGCCTGTCAGCCACAGATTTACCACAAGGTAGTTGGTCACAATATAACGCACATGCTCGTCAAGGTAGAAGTTAGTAAAGACAGGGCTCCAAACAAAAAAAATCAACTAAGGAGCCATTGGCTCCTATAGGGGAAAAAAAACAGGGGCCAAATAATTTTTTTTAAGAGCCACATAACAATGCACATAAAAATTATAATATAGATTATAGATTATGTGAACTAAATTTATTGAACGCAGCTCTTCCCATGCGATCATATAGGCCATAGGTCACTAACAGTCGGACCGCGGTCCGGGTGCGGACCCAAAAGCTGCCCCATACATCTGCTATTGCTTTGCTGCTGAACACTAGGAAATATTACCATGAATTGGTCTTCCTTTGGCTTTAACCCAAAGGTTTTCCCCAGTGTGTAAAATTAGAATGAGTGGCTTGTTAGAAGTACCCACAGTTCCTCCTGTTTCTGATACACTAAATTAAAGTTTGGACTGAAATCCATCAATTTCTGTGTATTCATTTGCAATAAGGTCAGAAGCAAAATCAATCTCATCACTGCTGAGCTAATAATCAGGGTGCAGAATAGAACTAATGGCACTACCTTTGGGGGCTTACTGTTTTCTATAAAGTCTACTTGAAGGCAGTTTTTCAGTTGGGCTCTTACCATACCAGCATGGACCAAAGTTCATACCTCTTTGTGTCGGAGCTGACACAAGGTAACCTAATTTCAAGGTAACCTGTCGTTTCTGCCATGCATTACACAATAGTATTATTGTTTAAAAATGCAAAAGTCTATTTTATCCAATTACTCAAGTAATCGCTGAAATATTCTGTAGAATACTCTGTAGAATACTCAATACTTATTCCTTGCTTTTGTTAACATCAGTTCAGAAAGAACATGAGGTAATCATTAATTTCTTCTACTTATGAGAAATGGTGACTTTATAGCCCTCTGAAGTTGGGTAATGACACATTTCTCCAAAATGCTGCAGTAAAAAGGTTTCATATGAGGTATGTATAGTGTGGAACATCCCCTATAAGAACTAACCATTAATTTCTTTTATTTATGAGAAATGCGTCTATAGCCCTCTAAAGTATAATAATGTCCCATATCTCAAAAGGGGTTTAGAGATAAAAATGTGTCATATGAGGTATGTATGTAAATCAAATAAAGTAAATTAAAATAAGTTGTAAACTATATAGTATACATTTTATTTTAATTATTTGATTTTAATTTATTTTATTTTAAATGTCTTTGTTTTTAAATGCTCTTTTCCATGCTTTTAATCATCATGCGTTGTAAAGCACTTTGAACTGTCACATCATTGTCAAATTTGGCCAAATGTAATAACTATGGGAACAAACTATAGAGTAACTATAGAGCCTTGCCTTGCCTAGTATTGGACGTCCCATAAAGAAACTGACCTTTTTTAATACTCTGGATTGAAATGAAGGTATATTTTAACATAAACTAGTTATTTATTATTTATTTATACTCTTTAGAAAAAGTATAGTTTATTTTGTCTGTTTCTCCTGCTGTAAACTCATCTGAAAATGATTTGAAAGATAAACTTCAAAGAAAAATACAGAAAACTCAAATAAACAATCACCTGTCAAACTGGATTGACCGCAGTTTTCTATCTATTAAGTCCTGAACACTGACCTGCTGATCGCTGGAACCAGAGGACGAGTCGGGCTCGTTGGTCGGGTTGTCTGGGTCGATGAAATCTTGATCCTGGTCGTCCTCCTTTATTCCGCTCTTGTATTCGCCGACTTCGGTACAACCCGGATCCCGATTCTCCTCTTTAACTGCACCTTTGTTGCGGTCTTGGATGACAAAACCTGGAACCTGGTTCTCTATCTTTATTTCGCTCTTGTAGTACTCATGGTCGATAAAACCCGGGTCCTCGTTCTCCTCCTTACTAATGATGTAGTGGTCGTGATCGATAAAATCCGGTTCCTGACTCTCCTCTTTAATTTCATGTTTGTAGTGGTCCTGGTAGATGAAACCTGGGTCCTGGTTCTCCTCTTTAATCTCGATTTTGTAGTAGTTATCGCTGTTTTCATGCTCTGGTTCTGTTTTTGTCGGTGCCATTTTGAGACGCAAACGTCACCAGAATCTGAGCCCCGCCCCCCTTAGTAACCGTTGCTAAGTGTCAGCAGTGTGTGACCTGGCCTCGATGGGAGTGTTACCAGTGTTTGAGTCACTGTCCCAATATCATGGTGTGGAAATCAATGATGTGTGACAATAGTAAAGTTTGTGTACATTATTTAAATTTGTAGACGTGTGATATATATGAAAGAAGGCATTTATATTCACATTGGAGTATGAATTGAATATTTCATTTGGAAACAAAGTGTATTTATGGGAGTGAGAGCTACTCTGTGATGAGTGCTTGTGTGACTGTGGCTATATAGTGTTTTCAAACTTAAACTATGAGGACCACCATGTCCATGGTGTCACTGTAAAGCAAACACTGAGGGTTCATTTGATGTGTTTCACACTTCCTTCCAGATCAAACACAGATTAGTTGGTGAAGGATTAAACAAATAATAAATCAGATGTTTAAAGGCTGTAAATAAGTCATTGTGTGGGCTGTTCGACTGACATTTACATCATAATATAAACAGAACTTTTTTTTTTTTTTTTTAGAAATTTAGTGAAATATCTACAATTGTAATAATTCATCCATCCATTATCTATACTTGCTTATTTTTAATAAGGGTAACAGGGATCTGCTGGAGCCCATCCCAGCTTTCTTTGGCACCATACATACATGCAAAATAAATGCAAATAATCACTCATATATTCAGGTAATTAAGTCTTTACTTCCCTATTTACTACAAAGTCATTCCCTAATAAGGATATATTCCAAAACCCTATATTCTCATTCAATAGTTAACCCTCCATCTTGGGCATGCTCTCTTATACTTGTCCCTTCCTCACACCTAGTGTCCTAAGGACCCTTTCTCCCAGATACTCCTCACCAACAACCTTGAGAAGACTGTGCCCCCTTGTGCTCCGCACATACCAGAATATACTGGGTCAGGAACAACATAAACATAAGATATGATTATGAAAAACACAAGACATCTATGAGCTCCTTGGTGAACTCTGTGAATCAACCTGTAAATGAAAACCTGTGAATACAAATAAAAATCAAGAATCCAGTGAGAAATAAAAGAAATTATAATGAGTAAGATTAATCAATCATTAAAAATACTATCATGCATTGTCTAAACCAGTAGGATGCTGCCATGTATAGACAGAGGCTTCTTTTCAAACCATCATCAACATGTGAAATTAACATGTTTCCTGTTTCCATGCCATGCATGAACTACCAAACGGAACAACATTATTTCAGGAGCAGCACATTCTCTCTTGTTGTGTCTGGGTGACCTTGATAATTTTAAAAAAAAACATTACATTATTAGTCAGGGTATTTCTATATCTAGATCACTGTCATCATATGGGTTTCCTGAGGTCCAATCATTCAATTGTATTTCATCAGTCTTTGTTGATTCAGTTATAGGATATGTGTCCATGTCCTTTTATATATGTTACTGTTTGCAGGCAAATATGTAAAAATATGTGAATTACATATATATAGGTGGATTGATTGTTTACTATATTCACCTGTCTGATCATGGTTTTGTGATCCTTGCCCTCCATGAAAAGCAGATGTGTGCTTTTTAAATCGCCCGTCTATTGTTTTGTGCAGAAAATTTTTGTCAGTGATGAGAATAAATCTGACTAGTTTCTTGAACCCCGCTTGTTTGCCTCGTGTGTGAAATGGACTTAGCAAGACACTGTATATTAATCAGACTGGAGCTCATGTACATGATGTAGTTTAATGCAAAATTTAAGCCCTTCAAGGTACATCATGATTGACAGTAATGGCAGCAAAAAAATGTATTTTCAGGTCAGTTCATTTATTAATATAGAAACCTCTACTGCATAACAATATTAAATATTAAAAAAAATACGCCTTTAAAAATATATGGTATTTCATAAATATATAAATAAATATTTTAAAAAGAGCGCTAACACTGAGTTCACATAATGAATATAGAAAATGCAACAGAAATGTCTCTTACATGTTTGCAAGTGTGTGTCTGAGTACATCTGTATATGTATCTTGTGTCTTTATGTATGAATGTGTATTCATGTGTGCATGTGTGTGATTGTCTATATTGTGTCTATATTTGTCTGCATGTGTGGTTCTATATTTGTGAATGTGTTTGTGTATGTCTGTCTGTGTGCCTATCTATGAGTGTGTGTCTGTAATTGTGTGCCTGTATGTGTTTGGGTGCATGCTTGTGTACAGTGGGTACGGAAAGTATTCAGACCCCTTTAAATTTTTCACTCTTTGTGTCATAGCAGCCATTTGCCAAAATCAAAAAAGTTCATTTTATTTCTCATGAATGTACACTCAGCACCCCATCTTGACAGAAAAAAACAGAAATGTAGAAATTTTTGCAAATTTATTAAAAAGGAAAAACTGAAATATCACATGGTCATAAGTATTCAGACCCTTTGCAGTGACACTCATATTTAACTCACATGCTGTCCATTTCTTCTGATCCTCCTTGAGATGGTTCTGCTCCTTCATTGGAGTCCAGCTGTATTTAATTAAACTGATTGGACTTGATTAGGAAAGGCACACACCTGTCTATATAAGACCTTACAGCTCACAGTGCATGTCAGAGCAAATGAGAATCATGAGGTCGAAGGAACTGCCCAAGGAGCTCAGAGACAGAACTGTGGCAAGGCGCAGATCTGGCCAAGGTTACAAAAGAATTTCTGCAGCACTCAAGGTTCCTAAGAGCACAGTGGCCTCCATAATCCTCAAATGGAAAAAGTTTGGGACGACCAGAACTCTTCCTAGACCTGGCCGTCCAGCCAAACTGAGCAATCGTGGGCGAAAAGCCTTGGTGAGAGAGGTAAAGAAGAACCCAAAGATCACTGTGGCTGAGCTCCAGAGATGCTGTAGGGAGATGGGAGAAAGTTCCACAAAGTCAACTATCACTGCAGCCCTCCACCAGTCGGGGCTTTATGGCAGAGTGGCCCAATGGAAGCCTCTCCTCAGTGCATATGAAAACCTGAATAGAGTTTGCCAAAAAACACATGAAGGACTCCCAGACTATGAGAAATAAGATTATCTGGTCTGATGAGACCAAGATTGAACTTTTTGGTGTTAATTCTGGAAGAAAACCTCTTCCAGAGTGCTCAGGACCTCAGACTGGGCCGAAGGTTCACCTTTCAACAGGACAATGACCCTAAGCACACAGCTAAAATAACAAAGGAGTGGCTTCGGAACAACTCTGTGACCGTTCTTGACTGGCCCAGCCAGAGCCCTGACCTAAACCCAATTGAGCATCTCTGGAGAGACCTAAAAATGGCTGTCCACCAACGTTCACCATCCAACCTGACAGAACTGGAGAGGATCTGCAAGGAAGAATGGCAAAGGATCCCCAAATCCAGGTGTGAAAAACTTGTTGCATCATTCCCAAGAAGACTCATGGCTGTACTAGCTCAAAAGGGTGCTTCTACTCAATACTGAGCACAGGGTCTGAATACTTATGACCATGTGATATTTCAGTTTTTCTTTTTTAATAAATTTGCAAAAATTTCTACATTTCTGTTTTTTTCTGTCAAGATGGGGTGCTGAGTGTACATTAATGAGAAATAAAATGAACTTTTTTGATTTTGGCAAATGGCTGCAATGACACAAAGAGAGAAAAATTTAAAGGGGTCTGAATACTTTCCGTACCCACTGTATGTGTATACGTGTCTGTGTCACTGCTTGTGTGCAAGTATATATGTGAATGTTTTCATTTGTATGTGTGTCTGAGTACATCTGTCCGTGTGTGTCTGTATATGTAATATGCAATTTCTAAAAAAATGATGGCTGCATAAAAAAGCTTGAGCTAAAGGACGTTACTCACTGCTAAAAAGCTGAAGCTGGTTCAAATTGCTAGGCACGGTGGGAATAGCTCAGAATTATAAGCTTAACAAATATAACTTTGTATAAACAAACAGCAAAGTAGCATTGACATATGAAAATGTGGATGAAGGATGCAAAATGTATGCAATGACAGGATATTGCTTATAAATGGTCTATTTGTGAAAAGCCAAAAAAACTATGTAATTTGTTTCAAGTTTGGATGACATTTCTACATAAGTGTCTGTCTGCATCTGAATGTTTGTCTACATGTGTATGACTGTGGAAAAAAAAACTATTAACATTAGCACTACTCTCTATCTCTGTAGGCTGGAAACAGATTGACTCCAGCTCAAAAATATGCTCTAAATTGTCAATAATGGTAACTGTGTGTCCGTTGCTCCATAGCAAGTAGGGCCCAAGTTCACAACTGGTTCTCCACGTGCTTGCATAGGTTTTCTCCAGTTTCTTCCCACAGTCCAAAAACATTTATATCAGGTTTATTGGTGACTCCATATTTCCCCTTGGAGTGAGTGTGAGACTTGTTTGCCTTTGCCCTGTGATGGACTGGTGAGCTGTCCAGGATGTGCCCCCTGCCTTTCACCCAAAGAGAGCTGGGATAGGCTCCAGCAGATTCCCATGACCCTGGTCAAGAATAAGCGGGTATAGATAATGATTGATGGATGGATGGATGGATGGATGGATGGATGGATGGTAACGGTGTAGCCACTTCAGGTTTACTTCGGTGTCTTCAGGTCTTGCTTTCCCCTTCTTTACTTATTCCAAGGTCAATGTAGCACTAGCTCTGTGATGTGTGTCTTGTGTTACCTGCCGGAGAGGAGAAAAAACCTTTACATTAGTTAGTGTGGACCAGCACCAACAGCCAATACCTGTTTGTTGGAATACAGTATCCCTTACCTAGATAATTTGAATATATGTGGTGTTGCTACACATCTCCGTTTTTGCTGCCAGTTGTCATTCATGTGAAATGTTTGTTTCTTAAACACTTGTGCACAAAGAATACAAGATTATGACAATTATCACTGCAAATCTAAATGTCTCAGCAATACAATAAAATATATTGTCTAATCTAATTTATCAGTGTTTACATTACAGACATTGCATAATATAGCAACTGAATTTTAGCACAATTAAAATGTTGGAAATGTTCTGTCAGAATGATGCTGCTTCTGTGATATGTAACCTACTTTACCTCTTGTCACAACATTGCTCAGGGAAAGGTCTCTTGTGGTGTGGTATCTTCCTTTTTGGGTAGGAATCTTTTACCCTAAAAAGGATGAACTCAGGAGTGTTGCCAGACATCTTATGACTTATCACCCACTCTGACCCACTGAAAATCACATAGGCAACATTTGCAATTTACTGCTGAATACAAGGATCTCAGGCTCAGGCTGTGCTGCTGAAGATGCCTACTGAAAAATGACAAGAATCCAATCCAGCTTTGATAGAGCCAATAACATGTGAAACCAAATCAGCCACAGAGAAAGATAATGAACATTTCAATATAAAAACATTCACACATACATACCTAGTAGTGAAGCAGGAAAGAAGGTTCTTTGTTGTGTGGTGTCTTCCTTTTTAGGGTAGGGGTCTGTTTCCCAAATAATGATGAACTCAGGAGTGTTGCCAGACATCTTATGACTTATCACCCACTCTGACCCACTGAAAATCACATAGGCAACATTTGCAATTTACTGCTGAATACAAGGATCTCAGGCTCAGGCTGTGCTGCTGAAGATGCCTACTGAAAAATGACAAGAATCCAATCCAGCTTTGATAGAGCCAATAACATGTGAAACCAAATCAGCCACAGAGAAAGATAATGAACATTTCAATATAAAAACATTCACACATACATACCTAGTAGTGAAGCAGGAAAGAAGGTTCTTTGTTGTGTGGTGTCTTCCTTTTTAGGGTAGGGGTCTGTTTCCCAAATAATGATGAACTCAGGAGTGTTGCCAGACATCTTAGCTCATCCTGGACTGATGGTCATTTTCCAGAATGTCTGCAGCATCTGTGAGGCACTAGTGCACAAAAAGTGACAAAAAGTACACAGCTATTAACAAAGTAGAAGTACTAGGAAATTGTACTTAGGTTTGGTTTTAGTAGAAGTGATAAAGCACATCTAAAGTGGTAGTGCTGCATGATTCCAGTCAAAATAAGAATCATAATTTATCATAAGTACTGAAGTGACAATATAATTTTCTTTGACGTCTAAAGCATCAATGTTCTATCTCAAAAATGAATCATGCAGCTGTAGAACATATGAATCTGTGATGCTTACCTGAGCACCCCCACCTTTGTCTTCTCTGTGCATGTACTCAAAAAATAGGCAGTTACACCTTTTTTACTTTTTTCCTTGGAGGTGAGATCATCCCTCCATCCCACCCTCCCTCCCAGCCTGTGACAGACTGGAGCAGCCAGAGCAGGTGTTACAGCATGGCTGCCAAGGACGATCCCTCCCCCTTCTCAATTTTTAATTTCTGACTTTCATGTATTGACTAATGCTTTACTATGTAAAAGTTGTTGATGAAGACTTTCTGTTCTTTTTCCCATCATACCAAGTGCTTGTAAAACATAAATAAATTTACTTTTAATAAGTTACACAAAGCCAACTTACATTCATGAATACAGTGGTAATGTGTAGTTTCATACTGATTATTGGTTTATACTTGTAACTTAAGTTTATGGTTTTTCAGTCTATTATGTACGGTGGCCGACAAGGGCAAACGCGCTGCAAAACAGAAACGCTGCAAAACAGAAACGCTGCAAAAGAGAAACGCTGCAAAAGAGAAACGCTGCAAAAGAGAAACGCTGCAAAAGAGAAACGCTGCAAAACAGAAACGCTGCAAAACAAAAACGCTGCAAAACAGAAACGCTGCAAAAGAGAGAACATAACGGAAGTGCACCAGGCCGACAGGGGGACCTCGAACTGAGGGGTGCAATGAACAAAGAACTTTTACAGAGGCGAGAGAGACACATGTAGTGACATAAGTCACGTCTCATTTTGGAGGCTGCGTAATGACACAGGTTATAGTGTTGAATTGCAAAAGAATTGAATGAGCGACCTCTGATGATTGTTCTCATGTGCTAATATGTGCTAACAATGTTGTGTTACATTTGTTTACTTGATCAAAATGTCATACAACGTCGGGAGACATGGCGGGGGGGGGGGGGGGGGGGAGAGATCTGAAGGTGCTGTAATGGCTATAGGTTGTTGTCTTTTTCAGGGGGTTCTTTGGGGAGTCGGTAGGGTGAGCTAGAGGGAGATGGGTCAGGGAGGAGGGAAGAAGTGTGTGTGGAGGGAAGAGAGGGAGGGTGAGAGAGAGCTGTTCGGTGAGGGGAGTTAGCGTTACTGATGGGCGATACCACAGAATTTGGTATCGATCCGATACCAAGTAACTACAGGGTCAGTATCGACGATACCAATACCTTCTGCACCTTAAAGGAAAATCATTATTGCACAGTGTTGATTAATATCTTTATTGCAATGGCAACATGAATAATGCTCATGAACATAAATACTTGTTTAAATGCTAATAATAAAATGATAATAAATAAATAGCATTTCCCTTCGTAGTGGGTGAAAAATAGCACCACACAATGCTTCTTTTTCTATCTCTCTCCATGCTGCCGTGTCTCCCAGCACTGAGACGGAGGAGGTCCCTCCACGCTGCAGAGTGGAGAGAGTAATACTTCCTTCTGCAGCGCATGACTGGCTCTGGAAAGCTCTGACATCTGATTGGCTGCCATAATCATGTGATACGGAAGACCATTTAAAATACGCTTGGGCTGGTTTTCACACATCCAAAACTCTCAGAAGTGAAAACTAATTGCACGTTTTTTATTAGGAGTGGTATCGAGCGATACTTAAGAAAGTATCGACTCCAAAGTATGGAAGTATCGATTCCAGAGAGTCGATATTCCCATCCCTAGTTAGCGTGGCTACGGCTGAAACAGTAGCCTGTTACCTGTTACGACTAAAAACTTAATAAAGCAAAGTGACAAAAGAACGTCTGCTGGCTGTGAATTTAGCGGGCATTAGAGTACGTTTTACATTTATTATTTTTTAAACACTTGGCCGTCATGTTTTACAGTATTATAAAAGTACAATGTTGTAAAAGATGACGGCCAAGTGTTAAGTAACAAATGGAAAACGCACCTTCAGATCTCCCAACCCCCCCACGTTGTATGACATTTTGATCAAGTAAACAAATGTAACAGAACATTGTTAGCACATATTAGCACATGAGAACAATCATCAGAGGTTGCTCATTCAATTCTTTTGCAATTCAACACTATAACCTGCGTCATTACGCAACCTCCAAAATGAGACGTGACTTATGTCACTACATGTGTCTCTCTCGCCTCTGTAAAAGTTCTTTGTTCATTGCACCCCTCAGTTCGGGGTCCCCCTATCGGCCTGGCGCACTTCCGTTGTGTTCTCTCTTTTGCAGCGTTTTTGTTTTGCAGCGTTTCTGTTTTGCAGCGTTTCTGTTTTGCAGCGTTTCTCTTTTGCAGCGTTTCTCTTTTGCAGCGTTTCTGTTTTGCAGCGTTTCTCTTTTGCAGCGTTTCTGTTTTGCAGCGTTTTTGTTTTGCAGCGTTTTTGTTTTGCAGCGTTTCTCTTTTGCAGCGTTTCTCTTTTGCAGCGTTTTTGTTTTGCAGCGTTTCTGTTTTGCAGCGTTTCTCTTTTGCAGCGTTTTTGTTTTGCAGCGTTTCTCTTTTGCAGCGTTTTTGTTTTGCAGCGTTTCTCTTTTGCAGCGTTTCTCTTTTGCGGCGTTTCTGTTTTGCAGCGTTTCTCTTTTGCAGCGTTTCTGTTTTGCAGCGTTTTTGTTTTGCAGCGCGTTTGCCCTTGTCGGCCACCATAATTATGCAGTACACGAGATTGTGATAACTGTAATAAGTATGAAGCACGCCTGAATGGACACAGCGCTGTGGCTGAGAGATAAAAATGGGGTCCAAGAGTGTCTTCTTATCTGTGGTGGCAGTGGTAATGAGTTGCGTGTAACCTTTAGATTGAAACAGTTCAAGTATTGGCTTCCTTGATTTGGACAACAGATCTTCATTGAAATCTCCACAAACTATGATGAGATGATGATCCATGATCTCTAACGATTCTAAGAGGCTTTGCAGGTTTGATAAGAATGGGTGAATTCTGTAGTCCGGAGGCCTATAGACAGCAGCAATCAGAGCGTTGATTGGACCATCAGCCTTGATGACGATAAATTCAATATCAGTAGTGTTGTGCAAGTACCGCTTTTCATGAACTTGGATATGGTTTTTTACATAGACAGCGACCCCACCACCATCTTTGTTGGCCATGTGAGGGTAGTTCGCATACGAAACGTTTCTGTTACGTTTAAACATGTTGTAGCCTTCTAAATGGAGACTTTTACCAACAAGTGATCCTCTTAACCCTCTGGGGTCGACGCACGCGCCGGCGCGTTTTGATGCATCTTTTTCTGATAAGGCCGAAACAAACTTAAATTACTCCGTCAATTCTGATCGTACAGATAAAAGAAGCATATCATTCAAATCTGTAAAGGGTCTAGTTTTAGTGGTATACCATCATAATAACAACAAAACGTTGTGCTTTTTTTAAATAAAGAAAGCTGACAGGGTGCGCTCTCGGACTTTTCTGTCTCTGCCATTTCTCTTCACAGACGCGTAAATAAAACAACCAGAATGTCAGCGACTACTTGCCTCATAAAAATAAGAATTATATGGCTAGAAAGCTTGAAATGTTTTCTTTTGAGTGAAACAATTCAAGTCAAAAACAAATCATCACTTTTTTTTAATCCATATGAACGTAAGGAGTTTTTTCCTGTCTCACCTCATTACAGGTAATGCGGTCCCGCCTTGTACTCTGTCCACTGTTCACATGTAAATAATCTCAGGTGAACCAGGTAAATATGTGCACGCCCCCGAGAAATGACACAAAATATCAAACTTCATCATAGAATTTACTCACTTTTTCGGCGCGTTTGGATGATGGCCCGTTACGCACGTGAAGCGGCGCTCCTTACATTCCACACAGAGACAAATAGTTTAGCTTGTCCTCAGAGTAAAAACACTGATTTTAACTCAAATGAGGATCGTTTGCTCCTCATTGTGTTGTATTGTACAGCACTAATCCGTCCCATCTACATTGACTGAAAGGCTCATTATGCGCGGCTTTGTCTGGACGTTCAGTGCGTCTTTTGTGTTCTCAGGTAAATCACATGACTATTCATCCTCAGACACACCCTCTTGCATATGGCCTTTCTGGACAAAAAGTGTCTTAGAAAATTTAAATCAGTGTATTGTTTACTGTGAATGTGTGAACAAGATGACATTCACAGCACTCTGAAGTAAACACTTTAGCCTACAACATGCTGGTCTCCAAAGTCTTGTGAACCAATGTTCTGTTTGTGTTTTATGGTCTTATTTCAGTGAGTAAAAAATTGTAGTTTTTCACTAACCATGCATAAACACTTTTTTCTCAAAAACACAATAATGTATAAACTTGAAGCTCACATATTATTATAGCCAATTTTGTGCTGATTACAGTGTTATTAGACTTTAGACATTAATATGTTTAAAAAACACTGAAAAAAGCACAAATGTCAGGACATGTCAAAATTTGTCCAGGCCCCAAAAACCCCCTCAGACCCCAGAGGGTTAAATGGGTTTCTGTCAGACAAAGGACATCGGCAAGATGCAGTTCATGGTGACTTTGGATGTCTCCAATATGAGATGGCAGTCCTTCTGTGCTGTGATGGATGACAATAAGTGCATCTGGTCTGTTTAATGAGGCAGTGATATGAAACAAAGGCATTACCTGTTCTAAAGATGTTTTTGTCATGTTTTCAAGGGCTGCAGTAATTTCTGGATTGGCAAATATTTTTCTCTCATCCATCTCAAGAATATGGAGTCCACTAAGAGAGGTTACTCTACTAAGGGCCACGTAAGCCATGCCAGGTTCAAAGATGTGCTTTAGCGAAACTACTGCTGAGGGATTCGTCATACCTTGTACCTTATGTATTGTACATGCAAATGCAAGCTTTAAAGGAAACTGCCTTCGAACTATACCCTTTTGCTTCAGATTCTCCTCCTCTCTCTGAATGAACACAATATTATCAGTTGTACCCGTGTTACTCTGTTTGTTTGCCACGTTGTCACTGAACAATTCTAGACCAAGCTTAGTAATGTGTGGGCCACCAGTATTTTCACTTGTCATTATTTTTGCTATTTTTGCAAATGTTCCATTGCAAAGACCTGATTGCACACTGATGTTTCTGGTGAGCATCACACGAGCACCTATGGCAACATTTATTGTATCAGGTAATTCTTTTTTGGTCCCTTGAAAAAGGATAGTTTGTCTCATCATTCTACCAGTTTTGGGATCTTTTTTATAGTCGTCTGCATCTATTCTGATGATGTCAGAGTGAAATAGCGCTAATGATTCAGAGTTGTGTTTTTCAACCTGTTTATTCGTAGCATAAATGTGCAGTGTGTCTTTTGGACAATGTTCTGAGTCAGTGATAGTCTGTGAAAGCAAAGCTCTGTCTTCCTCTGACAATGCATCTGACTTTTCTTTCACACGGATTCGATTTAGCATCTCAGCAAAAGTTACGTCATCTTTTTGACGCATAATTTCAGTCAGTGTGATCATCTGAAAATGGTCTCGCCACAGGTCAATCTGCATTGGTTCATATACGCATAGAGGTTTAGCCTGTCTGACAGGTGGTAACTGATAGAAGTCTCCAACAGCAAGAATTGACATTCCACCAAAAGGTCTCTGAATTCCTTTGATTTGTTTTAATCTTGCATCTACATAGGCAAAGAGAGACTTTGAGACCATGGACACTTCATCAATGATCAGTATTTCTGCATTTGAAAGCTCTGCCCTGACTTCATCTAATTTATTGCCAAGACCCTGGAATGGAGGCTTTAAACTTCTTGGCAGCTTAAGGAGATAATGCAGTGTTGTACCTGAAATATTGAATGCTGCAGTTCCAGTGAATGCAGCTAGTAGAACAGTAGGTTTAGATATGTCTGCTTCCTCTGCATTTCTTGGTAGTTTTCTCAGTATTTTCGATGTCTCTGCATGGATGCATTTGATAAGGTGTGACTTTCCTGTTCCAGCACCACCATTAATGTAAAAGTAAAACTGTTCTGGATTTAAACCAGACACACGTTTTATGCACCAGTCTCTTATGGCATAGAAAACAGATGCTTGCTTTTGGTTCAAATTCCAATACATCTGCAGTAGCAATGTTGGGTCCATCTCAGGGGCTTCTCTCACGATTGCAGCTTCTGACCTTGCTTCTGATCTAGGTTGAAAGTCTGGCACATCCTCTTGTATGCTGTCATTTTCAATATGTTTAGCCTTAAGTTCTTCAATACACTCTAACCTTTGTAGTTCAGATTCAGGAGCAAGATTGCACCATTCATCTCTCAGGCCACCATTCTGTTCATACTCTTCAATGGCATTTTCAATGTCCTGTCTATGTTTTTTGTACTTCTCTTTGTTTCGTCTGACAATGTCACGCACGCGTTCAGGCTGCTCTGAACCTGGTAGGTGAACAGCAGCATAATCATGGAAGGACCGGTAAGTAGGGAAGTTGCAGGTTTTAAGCTGAGCCTTTGAACGATGTGGAAGGTAAAGCTTAAGCAATGTGCCATGAAACTCCTCTGGATATTTTTCCTGAGAAACACGGTGATACCTAATGACAGCAGGTTTACCATTTGTTCTCCTTTGAATGTATCCCATGCCATTCAATAGTGGCAGAACATTTTTACCTTTAACTTGTTTTCCATAGACACTTCTACACGTGGCAGCAAAATCAGCCAAACACATTGTTTCAAACTCTGGTGTTTCAGGTCTGGATTTATACTTATCAGTCAAACTGGTCATCCACACTTTAACAGACTGGTGTTTTGTTCTCTAGTAATGAGAGGGGGTAACTCATTTTGAGGGCATTGTCATCTGTCTGTACAAATGCTACACTGCGTGAAGACTGTTTCATGTGTAATCCACAAGCATGAGCCACACACTCTTGGGCACTGACCTCTCGTTTTTTGGAGTACGCCTGCATAATTAGCTTCATTTCCTCGCTTTCATTGACACTTTCATAATGCAAGTTTTTTATTAGTGTTTTAAGGTACTCACTTAAACCGTGTTCCGATTTGAGAACAAATGTAAAAGATGCAGGAATATGGGTTGAGAATGAACTGCAAATCAAAATATCCATCCCAGGCTTCAAGGAGATATGGATTGTATCCATTTACCCAGCAATCTTTTGGCTCACGCTTCAGTATCACTGCACTGGATGAGACTGTCATACACAAATATTGTGTGTATTCATCAACAGTGAGCTCACACATAGCAAGAATGCGCTCTAAACTCAGAGATGCAGTTTCAGATTCATGAAGCAACCTACTCAGGTTTCTGAGCTTTGTTTTTGCTGTTAACTCTCTATCTGGATCAACATTTTCTGAGGGTCTTATTATCATGGTTTTTGGGGAAGGTTGTTTTGGAAATCCAAATCGGCAGCTAGAGCCAAGATTTTTAACACATGTTTTGGAGTGACGTCTGAACTTCTGTGACTTTTTTGTACAGTTCCGGTTCCGTGTTTGGATCAGGAAGTTCAGCTGTAATGTATTTGGACACAAAATCACACACCGTCTGATCAGAGTCTTCTTCAAACGCAGGGGCACCTTCCACCCATAAGAGACCATGTATGTGTGGGCTTCCTCTGTGCTGAAATTCCAACCGGTAGAAGTAGTCAACCACTTTGCCAACTGGCTGTGCAGGAGACAGGATCAACTCTCTGAACAGAGCCTCAACACGTTTGTCAAACATGCGCATTGTTGTGACAGGATTGCTTCGCAATATCTCACACTTGGAGGACCAGTCAAGTTCATCAAAATTAACTTGTTCGCCTTGCTGAGTCTTAATGGCTGTGATAACCTCTTTCCAACGCATTTCAGCAGCAGAGAATGTACAAAAGAATGTGGGTGTTCCCAACTGTCTGATCATGGCAAAGAGGTCTTTAGTGGTTTTTTCCCAATAGGCTGGGGTGCCTCTCAATGGCATCATAAATCGGACTGCATCTTTATTACGCACCAGTCTTTCAACCTCACATTTATTTTGTAACATGGCATTGTTTATTTTGCGGCCATCTCTGGTAAAGGGCCTACCTTTACGCAACTGTATTCTCATGCTGGAAGTGGTCAGATGTATTTCAGTCACAAACTGAGCAAAGAACAAGTAGTTTGTATCTCTAGCAAAACGATCATCGACACAGCAGAGCCTAGTTTTGAAATAACTGCAGGGTGTTAATCTAATAGGTCTGTTTTCGTCTAGTGTATTCTCACCAGTGGGAAACTGAACAGGGAAAGCCATGGCCTCCAGTTTAGGTGTTTTGAAAAAGCTCACCGGTTTGTTTCGTTCAGCAGGGGCTACAGAATAGATTCCCTCGCCAAAATTTAGTATCTCCTCTGAAACATCAGGTGGCTGAAGACATGACTCAAGAGCAATACCACCATTAGGTTCCTCACTTTCCTTCTGCACGTTATCCAACTGCTCCTTCGGCTGATCGTCGTCATGTAACTGATGGTGCATACTTTGATTATTGTTTTCAGGATCACTTTGTGCCTCGCAAAGCCCATCATTATTAAATCTGTCAATTTCCATCAATGTTCCTCGTTATAATCACAATCATCCATGTTTTTTTCATCCTCATCACTGTCATCATTATCCTCCTCAAGTGTTGGGTCACATAACTGAGCCTCATCTCTTATTGTTACGTCTTCATACTGGGGATGGATTTCTTTTAGTTTAAGCAATGCTTTCACAAGTTTTGTCCAAGTCACAGTTTGGAAAATCTGGTGTCCTTTGTAACTCAATCTCCTCTTTAGCTTCACCCTCATCACTTGAGACTCACTTCTCAGTCTAGGTAAGGCACTGACTGTCTCTTGCACCTCAGAGGGGACACAGACCACATTGCCATGAATGGCTCTTTGTTGACCTTTGGGAAGTGGAATAATTTTTGCAAACGCTATACATTTGGCAATCAGATGCCTCTCCAGTATGTTTAGATCACACAGTTCAGCTGGAATAGCTGCAAGCTCTAAATTATTAGCCATGGCAATGGATGGCATATTACCATTCTTAAGGTGATCATGGCAAGTATAACATATCCATTCTCTCTTTCGCTCATTTGGTACTGTGCACTGTTGTGAGATTTGGCATTCGTTACTACAAACATGAACGTACATCCCTGTGAGGCAAGTTTCAGAAACATCTGGGTTTTTAACATAATTTGTCCTATTGCAAGGTTTTACCTGATTTGAAAACAATGCTCTATGACAAACGGTACAAACATATGTTGGCCCATTTTTTATTTGGGACTGAAAAACCTCTATGGCTTTTCTAATCACACTGTCATTGCTCTGTTTATGTTGTCGTCTCATTTGCCTGTACTTTTGCTTTATTTTCAGTGCACATAACATGTTATGCATGATCCTATATCGAGAGGTTTTTCTGTATTTGTTTTGCATAAGACGTTTCATTACTTGTTTTTGGTGTGATCTAAATATAGGGTCATTTGCATACCGCTTAGTAACATAAGCCTTTTGTCTGAGCCTGAACTCAGAATCTTGAGAGTAGCGACAGTTTATGTAAAACCTCTGCCTCTGTTTAAACTCAGAATCTTCAGAATAGCGACGGTTTATGTAAAACCTCCGGCTCTGTTTAAACTCAGAATCTTGAGAGTAGCGACGGTTCATGTAAAACCTCTGCCTCTGTTTAAACTCAGAATCTTGTCTGTAACGAGTGACTGTATTTGATTTTTTATGTTCTTTGTATAATTTATCTGTAGCATACTTTTCCCGCTCTTTCATATTTTTATCATGTGCAACTTTTGGTTTTTCCATCCCAGTTCTCCTTTTAAACTTTCTCCTTTTCTCTTTACTAAGCTTAGACAACTCTAGCATAGGGTGGATACATTGCGGTATCTCTGATGAAGGTTGTTCAACAATACCTTTGCTAGTGTCTTTATTAAGCACTGATTTATTTGCGTCAGATGCAATATGAACAGTGTGTGTCATTAACTGTGTAACTGAGCAGGATGACACTGACGTCTCCATTTCAGCCAGTGGATTAGACATAGTGTAAAGGGCCTGCTCCCTTGTGTCAGAAACAGCCATATCTTCAGTACAATCTACATGTGGCAAATTGTCTTCCATAGGGACCTCATCTATACTCTGAAAAAGCACAGGCATCAGCTCAAAAGGAGCATATGGGCTAGTACCTAGTACACTGAAAGATGTGACAAGTTTTGTTATGAGATCTGAAAAACACCCCCACAACATGATGCTCCCACCACCATGTTTCACTGTAGGGATTGTATTGGGCAGGTGATGAGCAGTGCCTGGTTTTCTCCACACATACCGCTTAGAATTAATGCCAAAAAGTTCAATCTTGGTCTTATCAGACCAGAGAATCTTATTTCTCATAGTCTGGGAGTCCTTCATGTGTTTTTTGGCAAACTCTGTGCAGGCTTTCACGTGTCTTGCACTGAGGAGAGGCTTCCGTCGGGCCACTAAGCCATAATGCCCGACTGGTGGAGGGCTGCAGTGATAGTTGACTTTGTGGAACTTTCTCCCATCTCCCTATTGCATCTCTGGAGCTCAGCCACAGTGATCTTTGGGTTCTTCTTTACCTCTCTCACCAAGGCTCTTCTCCCACGATTGCTCAGTTTGGCTGGACGGCCAGGTCTAGGAAGAGTTCTGGTCGTCCCAAACGTTTTCCATTTGAGGATTATGGAGGCCACTGTGCTCTTAGGAACCTTGAGTGCTGCAGAAATTCTTTTGTAACTTTGGCCAGATCTGTGCCTTGCCACAATTCTGTCTCTGAGCTCCTTGGGCAGTTCCTTCGACCTCATGATTCTCATTTGCTCTGACATGCACTGTGAGCTGTAAGGTCTTATATAGACAGGTGTGTGCCTTTCCTAATCAAGTCCAATTAGTTTAATTAAACACAGCTGGACTCCAATGAAGGAGCAGAACCATCTCAAGGAGGATCAGAGAAAACAGACAGCATGTGAGTTAAATATGAGTGTCACTGCAAAAGGTCTGAATACTTATGACCATGTGATATTTCAGTTTTTCTTTTTTAATAAATTTGCAAAAATTTCTACATTTCTGTTTTTTTCTGTCAAGATGGGGTGCTGAGTGTACATTAATGAGAAATAAAATTAACTTTTTTGATTTTGGCAAATGGCTGCAATGACACAAAGAGTGAAAAATTTAAAGGGGTCTGAATACTTTCCGTACCCACTGTACATAGCAGTTCAATCTTGTTTTCTAAAAATCAATCTTTGAACCAGAGCAGAGAGTAGTAAGACAGAGAAAAGGGACTAGGATACCCTTTTCTTTTCTTTCAGCCTATATACAGTCAAGCCCGAAATTATTCATACCCCTGGCAAATTCTGACATAAAGTTACTTTTGTTCAACCAGCAAGTTTTTGCTTGATTAGAAATGACAGAGGCATCTCCCAGATGAAAATAAGACGATGTACAAGAGGCATCATTGTGGAAAAAATTATTACTAATTTTATATTTACATTTGAACAAAAAGTGGCATGTGAATAAAAGTAACATTAAGTTAGAATTTGCCAGGGGTATGAATAATTTCAGGCTTGACAGTATATTTTTGCATTTCAGTAAATGTTTCAGTTTATTTCTGTCTGTGAAGAATAAATGTTATTTTGGAGCTAAAACCTGATACCATTACCCAATATTATCATCATGTGAAATGTCTTGTAGTCAGAAGCATATCTGGATGAAGTGCATTAAATACACATGAACCACTAAACTTAAATCTGTATAGTGTTTGAACTGTTGCCTTTGACACCTTAACCCAAGCAAGTCTGAAGTCAGTGCTCGCCCCACTGGGTCCATCTGGCTTTCGTGCCTCTAATGTGTGTCAAGGACAGACAAATAAAGGCAGTTGTGTTCAAAGAGCTTCAGAAAATAGCTCTGGCAGGAAGGAATTTGCAGAGTATGGCTCATCCCAGAGTTGACTGCAGACTCTTTGTGTGAGGTAAAGAAATAGTCCAGAAATATGCACTTTCTTCTTCTTTAAAAAGATTATATTTGACCTTCTCTGTAATCTAACATAACAGGTTAGGTATGCATAACCTTTTCCAATATACATGACAGTGTTTAATTGTGGTACTATTTGCACCACTCTATCACAGAGCTGATACATGAAACTAGTGTCAAGAAAAAGTGGTTGTGGCATGTGTCACAATTGGAAACAGCACAGTGTTTCAGATTACCCACATGGACCATGGTTAGCTCAGTTGGTAGAGCATAAAACTTTTAATCTCAGGATTGTGGGTTCAGGTCCCACATTAGGTTGTGATCATTTAAATATACTGAGCTTTGCTTCAGCTGCATCTTGCGATAAGCAGTAGAATCCTGATGATGTCGGTCAGCCAATGATAGAACAGTCAACAGATCATGGTTTACTTAGAAAATCAAGTGTACCCACAAGCTTGTACTTCCATCCACCAATTCATCCCCGTTTAGTCCTGTTATTTTCTACCTTACTGTAATTTGTGTCAGACTCATATGCATAACCTTTTCTAATATACATGGCTGTGTTTAATTGCAATGTTGTATTGGTCCAACCTCTAGATCTGTTCCAAGTGTGAAGAAATCTGCTGAAAGGATAGATTTTCCATTGGTGGAAAATGTCTCTCCAATGCAGACAATACTGTTTCTTAACCTGTGGTGTTCAGTTGCAGTACTAATATTGATTTGCCTTCCTATTTGTGTAGGTTTTTTTCAACCACTGCAAGATGATGTTATAATTTATACTGCTGGTTACAGTGTTCATTTGCGATGATAACAATGGTTCCAACTAAAAGCTAATCCAGCATCAATCTATTCCTCAATTAACTTTAGCTCTTATCCTTTCAAATGTCAGTAGGAGGGCAGTTGCTGGAGCCAATCTCAGCCAATCTGGGCAGGAGGCGAGGTACACCAAGGATCAATTACCACTCTTATCATGGGCTAAATTATAGAGATAGTCCAAAATGTGGTTGTCATGTGTCAAAATTCGGACAAGGACCCGTTTGAAAATGAGGTCAGAAAAGAGGAGTAACACACACTGAAGATGCCTTTGGCTTCGTCCTCTGATCAGCTCCCCCTCCTGGCCCTAGGTGGTGATGGGCTCCACTGGTGTCCTCCCCCTTGAAGTCTATGATGAGCTCCTTTATCTTGTCCACATTCAGGAGCAGGTGGTTAGGCTGAGACCACTCCACAATGTCTTTGATCAGTGTCCTGCACTCCAACTCCTTGACATGAGCTTCTCTGAGGATGCTGAGCAGGGATAGATGGAAGCACAGCTCACACTGCCTAGTTTTTGAAAGACAGTAACCACCAACCACATGCATGAGGACAATGAGTGCAGGTTGTATTGATGCAGGGTTCCAGCTAAGCCTTTAGTAATTCAGCACATTAAATTGAGCTACAAAGGGGTCACAGCTATGTTTCGTAAGCTCAGGCTGAGTTCTCTGAAATTGAGATGCAACAGCCAATGTTTCTGCCTGGTTTTGAACGAGGGACCTTTCACGTGTTAGGCAAACGTGATTGTCAGGTTTACGCTACACTGACATGGTTCTTTTCCTGAAGGCAATGAAACACACGACAACTTTGTACCGAGTATATGCTCTGCAAGTGCAAACGCCTCAGTTGCAGACGGAGAGAAGAGACTTTCTTCTCTCCCCCATGCGACTTTCACCCTTCTCCTTCTCTTTTCACTCAGCAGTCCTTTATTTGTATAGTGAGAAACAAACCAGACACAGGATGCAAAGGTCATAAGGTCATGTGGGTTACCTGGAGAAACAGACCTCTTACACAAACATCCTGTCTTCAAATCGGTTCCACAATGGCAACCTTTAAACTTTTGACCTCATGACCCCAACATTTCCCTCCTGTTTGTCATTGTGAAACATACATCAGGCTGACCCAACTTCATAAGATTTTCTGAGCCGCCATCATCCATGACTGACTACAGAGGGAGTGGAGGAAATCACATAGGTCCTAAACTAACAGTGTTAATGCTAGAACAAAAAGGAATAATACATATAGGTAAGTATGTAGCAAGGCTGGGCGAAAAACCTCACCTTATGGCTTGCTACCTAAAACGTTACATAGATAAAAGAAAAACATTCACATCTCTTTTACACTCGGTCCTCTTCCTCCAATAGAATTGTTTATAGGAGAGTATAGGACACAAAGGCTTGAGTGAACATTTTGGTAACCATTGACTGAATACATGGCTGAATACATGTAGTAAATAAGCAAAACAGTATTAAAACAACAATAAAAGGCATTACTAGTTTCATATGAGTATGTAGCATCCAGTTCGGTTTTTTGCTCTGGCCACATGGGCAGCATATCTATACCACATATTAGTCTTAAACGGATGGGGCATTCCGGTCATTTCCTGTATCCAATGCCAGTCTGTGAGGTCAGTGCGTGTCCATCGTTTGGCCCTAGGTTTTCTTGTGCTCCTTCGTAAAATTATTGTTCGCTATAGTCTCTAGATCTGCCACTGTGAGGAAGATTACCAGTATGGTCAGGCAGAGCCATACTGGCAATAGGACACATTCCCACCCTTTAGGGCAGGCAGTGGGTGCCATAGCTGGGAGCGAGGATTAGATGTTTTCTTCAGCGGCCAAGTGTTTTGATACCGGCCGACTTCCACCTCTACTCGACACTCACCAGGTGTCGCAGTACCTTGCAGTGGCTCTGATGAATCCACGTGGGTCTCTCTTGGATCTTTACAGCTGTGGGTGTGGTCAGGATCACGGTATAGGATCCTTCCCACTTAGGTGTAGACCAGGTTTTCCTTTTTATGACCTTTATCAGCACTTGGTCTCCTGGTTTAACCCTCTGCCCCTGTGGAGACAAAAGGTCATCTGGCAGATTATTTGCACTCACAACTTCCTTGGTCTTTAACATTTTACTCATCCACTCTGCAAGAGTAGTTTCTCCTTGAGGTTTTTCACACACATCCTCACAAATGGGAAGTGTAAAAGGTCTCCCATAAAGGATTTCAAACGGGGTCAGGCCTTTGTCTGTTGGCGTGACCCTCATGTACACTTTTACCAGGGGGGAGGCATTCTACCCATGTCCTCCCCGTTTGCTCGATGGATTTTTTATAGTGCCATTAGTTCTTTCAACTAGTCCTGCACTCTGGGGGTGGTATGAGCAATGTTTTTTTAACTCGAACCCCAGGTATTTTGACAATTGTGTAACGACTTAATTCACAAATTGTGGACCATTATCACTGTAAACTCGCTGTGGGATCCCATGATCTGGAATAATGTTTTTACACAGTGCCTTGGCCACTGTTAATGCATCAGCATTTTTACTGGGCACAATTTCAACCCATTTAGAGTATGCATCTATCAGAACAAGGCAGTATTTATATGTCTGACATTGTGACAACTCTATAAAATCCATGTGAATGACTTGGAATGGATAGTCTGGGTTGGGGAATCTCCCTCTCTTTGGTCTGAGATTTCCCTATGGGTTGTGTTTACCGCAAATCAAACAGGATTTACAAAAATGTTTTGAGTAGTTATTAAATCCTGGTGCGTGGAAATACTTTTCCACTGCATGGCAAGGCCCATGTGTCAAAATAGCTGCTGTATGATAAAGACTTCTAGGTAGGCAAAGTTTGTCTTTGATTTTAAAAAGGTCTTGCTCTATTGTGGCTCCTTCTTTGAGCCAGAGTTGTTGTTCAACTGGTGGGGCTCTTTTCTGCATGTCCGAAAGTACTTCATGGTCTATGGGCTGTTTCACGTCTTCTATAATATATAGATTACATTTGCCGAATTGTCCCTGTGCAGCTGCCTTTGCTGTTACATCTGCCTTCTCATTTCCTTTCGATACGGAGTCTGTACCTTGTGTATGTGCAACACATTTACAGATAGCAATCTGCTTTGGTAACATAACAGCTTGCAATAACTCTTTTAGGAGGGAGGCATGTTTAACTGATTGTCTTCCAGCTGTCTTCATTCCTCTGCGAGCCCATTGTGCAGTAAAGAAATGGAGCGTTAAAAAAGCATATTGGCTATCTGTATACACTGTAACACTTTTTCCCTCTGCTAGTCTACATGCTTGAGTTAGAGCAATTATCTCTGCAGCCTGTGCTGAGAAATGTGAGGGGAGCTGACCTGCTGCACAAACGTCCTGTTGTGACACTACAGTGAACCCACACATATTTTCTCCTTTCTCATTTTTAAAGCAGGAGCCATCTACAAACCACACTTCCCCCTCAGCTAAGGCAACATCTTTCAAATCACTACGAGGCTTGCACATCTCTTCAGTGTTTGTAATGCAGCAATGTGGTGTGCCTTCCTCAGCTGTGGGCAGTAGGGTAGATGGATTAACCCTCTGGGGTTGACGCACGCGCCGGCACGTTTTGACGCATCTTTTTCTGATAAGGCCGAAACAAACTTAAATTACTCCGTCAATTCTGATCGTACAGATAAAAGAAGTATATCATTCAAATCTGTAAAGGGTCTAGTTTTAGTGGTATACCATCATAATAACAACAAAACATTGTGCTTTTTTTAAATAAAGAATTATAAAAATAAAGCTCTCGGACTTTTCTGTCTCTGCCATTTCTCTTCACAGACGCGTAAATAAAACAACCAGAATCTCAGCGAATACTTGCCTCATAAAAATAAGAATTATATGGCTAGAAAGCTTGAAATGTTTTCTTTTGAGTGAAACAATTCAAGTCGAAAACAAATCATCACTTTTTATTTAATCCGTATGAACGTAAGGAGAAGGCCGTTTTTTCCTGTCTCACCTCATTACAGGTAATGCGGTCCCGCCTTGTACTCTGTCCACTGTTCACATGTAAATAATCTCAGGTGAACCAGGTAAATATGTGCACGCCCCCGAGAAATGACACAAAATATCAAACTTCATCATAGAATTTACTCACTTTTTCGGCGCGTTTGGATGATGGCGCGTTACGCACATGAAGCGGCGCTCCTTACATTCTTCACAGAGACAAATAGTTTAGCTTGTCCTCAGAGTAAGAACACTGATTTTAACTCAAATGAGGATCGTTTGGCTCCTCATTGTGTTGTATTGTACTGCACTAATCCGTCCCATCTACATTGACTGAAAGGCTCATTATGCGCGCCTTTGTCTGGACGTTCAGTGCGTCTTTTGTGTTCTCAGGTAAATCACATGACTATTCATCCTCAGACACACCCTCTTGCATATGGCCTTTCTGGACAAAAAGTGTCTTAGAAAATTTAAATCAGTGTATTGTTTACTGTGAATGTGTGAACAAGATGACATTCACAGCACTCTGAAGTAAACACTTTAGCCTACAACATGCTGGTCTCCAAAGTCTTGTGAACCAATGTGTTTGTGTTTTATGGTCTTATTTCAGTGAGTAAAAAATTGTAGTTTTTCACTAGCCATGCATAAACACTTTTTTCTCAAAAACACAATAATGTATAAACTTGAAGCTCACATATTATTGTAGCCAATTTTGTGCTGATTACAGTGTTATCAGACTTTAGACATTAATATGTTTAAAAAACACTGAAAAAAGCACAAATGTCAGGACATGTCAAAATTTGTCCAGGCCCCAAAAACCCCCTCAGACCCCAGAGGGTTAAGTGTAGAACATCTTTTTATGGTCAAATGTGGCTGAGACATTAAAAGAGCCATGACAGACAGATGTCTAGCTGGTGACAAAAATGACATCTTGGTCTCTGTCAGAAGCAAGTCAACTGAGTGTGGGACTAGCAGTGTAAGTGGGTGAAAAAGTACCACTTCTGCTGAGGCCTGTACTGCCATTGCAGCCACACACACAGCTCTGACACAGGCAGGCAGGGCACAAGCCACAGGATCTAACTTCTTAGAGTAATAGGCTACTGGTTTCTGTTTTCCTCCTGACAGCTGAGTCAACACTGAAGTCATAAACTTCCCTTTACAGTCTACTGTCTGGACAAAAAGTTTACTATAATCTGGCAGGCCTAAAACTGGCGTGGTCACTAGTTTTCCTTTTAACTCACTGAAAGCCCTCTCGCCTTCGGGAGTCCACCTTATCTCCTGCTTCATGGCCATTGGAGTCTCATAAATTAAGTCTAACAGGGGTTGTGTCACCTGAGCATAGTTTGGAATCCACTGTCGACAATAGTTACATAGCCCTAAGAATTGCATCATCTGTTGCTTAGTGATAGGTTTACAGGCTTGTTGAACAGCTGCTTTCCTGGATTCAGTCAGGGCTCTGCCTTCTGGTGTTAGTTTATGACCCAGGAATACAACTTCAGAGGCAGCCCATTGTGATTTTTCTGGGGATGCTTTGTTGCCTGTTTTTCCTAAGTGTTTGAACAGTGCTATTGCAGTGTCTTTGTTGTGTTGCTGGGTGTCTGATGCAATTAAGATATCATCAACATAAGTCAAAATTTGGCTGTGTGGAGGCATGTGGAATGTAGATAAGCAATTTTCTAATTCAGAAGCAAATACTGTGGGGCTATCTACATAGCCTTGAGGTAACCTAGTGTATGTAAGCTTCTTTCCCTCAAAGGTGAAACCAAACCATCCCTGTGAGTCTGGATGCACTGGTATAGAAAAGAAAGCATTGCTTAGGTCTACTACTGTAAACCATTTCATCTCATGTCTTAATTGATTCATCAGGGTGTGAGGGTCTGGGACACATGGTGCTCTACTCTCCACTGCCCTATTGACTTCCCTCAAATCCTGGATCATCCTCCAACTATTTCCATCAGCTTTCTTGACTGGAAATATGGGGGTGTTACACTGAGCCTCTGGGGATCTCACCAGGATTCCTGCATCGAGCATCCCTTGCACTATTCAATTCAATTCAATTCAATTCAATTTTATTTGTATAGCGCCAAATCACAATACAAATCATCTCAAGGCACTTTACAAAAACTAAAACTAAAACTAAAAACCCAACAATTCCCTTATGAGCAAGCACTTGGCGACAGTGGAGAGGAAAAAACTCCCTTTAACGGAAGAAAAAAACCTCCAGCAGAACCGGGCTCAGTTTGGGCGGCCATCTGTCTCGACCGGTTGGGGTGAGTGGATAGAGCAGAGAGAAAAGAACAGCAACAATAAACAACAAATAGACACTGTAAGGTGGTGGGGCCAGTAACTGCACATCAGCGATAAACAGCTCCAGGACCAGGGACACCTGCAGAAGGTACAGAGAGAACAGAGAGAGAGGGAGAGAGCACAAACTAGGGGAGAGAGAGAGCACAAGGTTAGTGACATTCAATGGTGGAATATACATGAGGTGGGAGGAGAGAAGAGAGAGGAGGGGAAGGGAAGGGGGGGGTTAGGGTAGGGGAGCTCAGTGCATCGATGGTCCTCGGGCAGTCTAGGCCTATAGCAGCATAACTAACTAAGGGATGGTTCAGGGTTGCCTGAAGCCAGCCCTAACTATATGCTTTGTCAAAGAGGAAGGTTTTAAGTCTAGCCTTAAAAGTACAGAGAGTGTCTGCCTCCTGAACCCAGGCTGAGAGCTGGTTCCACAGGAGAGGAGCTTGATAGCTAAAGGCTCTGCCTCCCATTCTGCTTTTGAGAACTCTGGGAACCACAAGTAGGCCTGCACTCTGAGAGCGAAGTGGTCTATTGGGATAATATGGTACTATGAGGTCTTTAAGGTATGAAGGAGCTTGATTATGAAGGGATTTGTATGTGAGAAGAAGGATTTTAAATTCTATTCTATATTTTACAGGGAGCCAATGAAGAGAAGCCAATATAGGAGAAATATGATCTCTCTTGCTAGTTCCTGTCAGGACTCTGGCTGCGGCATTCTGGATTAATTGGAGGCTTTTTATTAAGATATTAGGACATCCAGATAGTAATGAGTTACAGTAATCTAGCCTTGAGGAAACAAATGCATGGACTAGTTTTTCTGCATCATTTTGATGCCCAAAGAACACAGCAGCAACCAACCCCCATCAGGAGGCTCTAGAGGTCTTCACAGTGTTGGAACTGGAATTTTCTCCCTCAGGTCCGCGTGTTCGTTTGATTAAAGAAACGGAGGAGATGAATGTGGTTTCAAATTAGCCGTTTAATAAAACACACTGAATAAAGCAGTTACAGAGCTCTGGGTCAAACTTTCCCTAGCCAATAACAGTCTCTGTCAGGGCACGAAGTCTGACTGACTATTTTTCCCTTAACCCGGTGATAATATTACAGAATGAAATGTGCAATCTTTAGGAAGCTGGCGTGTTCTTCTCCCATAGGTTGAGAACGCTGGGATGTCCCGAGATATCCCCTGTTGCTATGCCTCCTGGCAGAGGTCAAGCTGCCCTGTAAGACAGAGTTCAACAACAAAAGCACCAGGCACATCCTATCTGATGTTATGTCTAATTTATTTCTCATCCTGTGGGAAACCTTGCAATTACTGAAAAACAAGTTCATGGCTATAATATGATGAAAGTAATCTAATACTGCCTTATACGTTAAGCTGTTATGTAATAGAAGTAATAATTCACACAATTCCCCCTTTAACCCACAAATATGGAAATTTTATTGCACAGCCATCGTGACGTCTTCCTCCTCAGACACCATCGCCTCCCCTTTTGAAGTAAGCAGTGGCAGCTGGTGAGCCACCTGCTGGCCCTGAATGGTAGTCACGATGAGTCTGTGACAAAGAGATCTAATACAGGGAATACAACAAGAGCCACACAATACCAGAGCAGTGACCATCCCAGTGAGAGAAAGAAGAACAGAAACTATTGCAGTTTTCCATTTACCAAAAATACGACTGAACCAATCATCCAAAGGGCAATCGTGCCAGAGCTTTAGCAACGGATCCATCTGGAGCTGTATTGTTAGGAATGAAAGTACAACACTGACCCCCAAACATAGAACATACACCCCCTTTTTCAGCCAATAACATATCCAATGCCATTCTGTTCTGTGCCGTCATTAGGGAAGTGGGACCTAATTGCTCTGCGAGGCCCTCAATCGCATCTCTAGTAATGTTAGTTAATCGTAGCAGATTATAATGTACATAATTGATGCGGTCTAAGAAAGTACAACACTGACCCCCAAACATAGAACATACACCCCCTTTTTCAGCCAATAACATATCCAATGCCATTCTGTTCTGTACCGTCATTAGGGAAGTGGGACCTAATTGCTCTGCGAGGCCCTCAATCGCATCTCTAGTAATGTTAGTTAATCGTAGCAGATTATAATGTACATAATTGATGCGGTCTACATTTTTGTTGGGGGTGACTGGAAAGAATGCCGAGATTATAGGTAAATTTTCAAACCCTGTCGCCACTTGGTCTGCCAATTTGAATTCATCAGGTACCCCCCTTGGAACCCCAATTGCGTCAATGTATGTGGGGCTGCCCTGGGTGAGATCAAAGTCAGGCATACGTTGCCCAGAGAGGAGGACGCCCCGCCGTCGTCTCTGGGTGAGTGTCGCTGTACTTGAGTGAGTGAGACCTAGGGGAAACTGAGAAGCATTATTAACATGCCCAATTAGTGCTACTGGAACCCCTAATCGAACCATAGCACAGGTGTCCTGCCAAGATGAGGGTAAACGGACGTGTAACCTACCTCCACCACAGAACCAGTACAAGTCACCTCGGGCCCATGACTCCCACACCATGAGACCGGCAGATGGCCCAATGGAATTCCTGATTGACTAGAAACAAAGCATGTGTAATTAGCTGCTTTCGGAGTGAAAGTCTGTGCCCTGGTATCATTCAAAATAGATGGAAAGATTGCTGCTAAGGTAGTGCACTTAATGGGTGAGGCCTCCTTAGTGAGTGCCAACATACAGTGGAAGCCCCACTGGTCAACATCTGGGTACAAAGGTGCCAGCTCTGTAAAAAGAAGTGGTCTGGGTGCAGAACAGGTCACACAATCCCCCATCCCTCTTTCTTTAACTGTACCAATTAACCAATCCAACCATAAATTTTTATCCCCATACCCGGTTGCCAATTGGACTACATCAGTAGTGGTAATTTTACTGTAATCTAACGCCAGGACTGTCCCTGGTACCCCAATTTTTGTGTCAGGTGCGGGCTTACCTGATGGAACTGCCGGTGTCGTGATGTGGGCCTGGTTAAGTGGAGGAGGGTCTACCAGATTAATTTTAATGACGCCCATTGGATCAGCGCCAGAAACATCCACTCCGAGGACCAAATAGACATATCTCTGTCCCTGGCCCTCTAAAAAGGGGTAAGCGAACGACTGGCCAATAGTGAGCCCCACTGGATTTTTGTCGTGGGCCCCATTATTGCAGAAAAATCTGATCTTACTCTGCCACCCTGGGAATCCAT